>NC_092339.1:150040000-150340000 GCF_046630445.1 Rutidosis leptorrhynchoides
TATGAACATATTTTTCCAGTAGTTAATCATCATCTTCATCAAAAATCACTTCAAGAATCAAGCTATAATCATCATAGGAAGAACACTTCAAGAACATTTAAAAAATCCCTTCAAGTTTACTAATTTACTTCCAAGCTTTCTAATCCATTCCAAGTAATCATCTAAGATCAAGAAACCTTTGTTATATAAAGTAGGTTATCTTTCTTATTCAAGGTAATATTCATATTCAAACTTTGATTCAATTTCTATAACTATAAACTATCTTAATTCGAGTAAAAATCGTACTTGAACTTGTTTTTGTGTCATGATCCTACTTCAAGAACTTTCAAGCCATCCAAGATCCTTTGAAGCTAGATCATTTCTTGTCACTTTTAGTAGGTTTACCTACTAAACTTGAGGTAGTAATGATGTTCATAACATCATTCGATTCATATATATAAAACTATCTTATTCGAAGGTTTAAACTCGTAATCACTAGAACATAGTTTAGTTAATTCTAAACTTGTTCGCAAACAAAAGTTAATCCTTATAACTTGACTTTTAAAATTAACTACACACATGTTCTATATCTATATGATATGCTAACTTAATGATTTAAAACCTGGAAACACGAAAAACACCGTAAAACCGGATTTACGCCGTCGTAGTAACACCGCGGGCTGTTTTGGGTTAGTTAATTAAAAACTATGATAAACTTTGATTTAAAAGTTGTTATTCTGAGAAAATGATTTTTATTATGAACATGAAACTATATCCAAAAATTATGGTTAAACTCAAAGTGGAAGTATGTTTTCTAAAATGGTCATCTAGACGTCGTTCTTTCGACTGAAATGACTACCTTTACAAAAACGACTTGTAACTTATTTTTTCGACTATAAACCTATTCTTTTATGTTTAGATTCATAAAATAGAGTTCAATATGAAACCATAGCAATTTGATTCACTCAAAACGGATTTAAAATGAAGAAGTTATGGGTAAAACAAGATTGGATAATTTTTCTCATTTTAGCTACGTGAAAATTGGTAACAAATCTATTCCAACCATAACTTAATCAACTTGTATTGTATATTATGTAATCTTGAGATACCATAGACACGTATACAATGTTTCAACCTATCATGTCGACACATCTATATATATTTCGGAACAACCATAGACACTCTATATGTGAATGTTGGAGTTAGCTATACAGGGTTGAGGTTGATTCCAAAATATATATAGTTTGAGTTGTGATCAATACTGAGATACGTATACACTGGGTCGTGGATTGATTCAAGATAATATTTATCGATTTATTTCTGTACATCTAACTGTGGACAACTAGTTGTAGGTTACTAACGAGGACAGCTGACTTAATAAACTTGAAACATCAAAATATATTAAAAGTGTTGTAAATATATTTTAAACATACTTTGATATATATGTATATATTATTATAGGTTCGTGAATCAACCAGTGGCCAAGTCCTACTTCCCAACGAAGTAAAAATCTGTGAAAGTGAGTCATAGTCCCACTTTAAAATCTAATATTTTTGGGATGAGAATACATGCAGGTTTTATAAATGATTTACAAAATAGACACAAGTACGTGAAACTACATTCTATGGTTGAATTATCGAAATCGAATATGCCCCTTTTTATTAAGTCTGGTAATCTAAGAATTAGGGAACAGACACCCTAATTGACGCGAATCCTAAAGATAGATCTATTGGGCCTAACAAACCCCATCCAAAGTACTGGATGCTTTAGTACTTCGAAATTTATATCATATCCGAAGGGTGTCCCGGAATGATGAGGATATTCTTATATATATGCATCTTGTTAATGTTGGTTACCAGGTGTTCACCATATGAATGATTTTTATCTCTATGTATGGGATGTGTATTGAAATATGAAATCTTGTGGTCTATTGTTACGATTTGATATATATAGGTTAAACCTATAACTCACCAACATTTTTGTTGACGTTTAAAGCATGTTTATTCTCAGGTGAATACTAAGAGCTTCCGCTATTGCATACTAAAATAAGGACAAGATTTGGAGTCCATGTTTGTATGATATTGTGTAAAAACTGCATTCAAGAAACTGATTTCGATGTAACATATTTGTATTGTAAACCATTATGTAATGGTCGTGTGTAAACAGGATATTTTAGATTATCATTATTTGATAATCTACGTAAAGCTTTTTAAACCTTTATTTATGAAATAAAGGTTATGGTTTGTTTTAAAAATGAATGCAGTCTTTGAAAAACGTCTCATATAGAGGTCAAAACCTCGCAATGAAATCAATTAATATGGAACGTTTTTAATCAATAAGAATGGGACATTTCAGTTGGTATCCGAGCGTTGGTCTTAGAGAACCATAAAATTTGCATTAGTGTGTCTTATCGAGTTTGTTAGGATGCATTAGTAAGTCTGGACTTCGACCGTGTTTTCTTTAAAAATGATTGCTTAACATTTTTGTTGGAAACTATATATTTTTAACATATGAATATTATGTGATATATTAATCTTTTAACGTGTTTGATATTATGTGATAGATGTCTACCTCTAGAACAAGTCCCATTGACTCACCTAATAATAATGAAGAGTCAAATGTAAATTGGAATGATTCGTGGACTGATTCACAAGTTCCCGAAGAGGAACCGGAAGAAGAGTCGGAACCAGAAGAAGAATCGGAACCGGAAGAAGAATCAGAACCGGAAGAAGAAATAGAACCGGTGGGGGAAATAATAAAACGGTTAAGTAAAAGAGAATCCTCAACCAACCGACCAAGGTTAATTATGGTCAATGGTGTTTCAGCCAAGGAAGCAAAATATTGGGAGGATTACCAATTCTCCGATGAATCAGATTCCGACGAGAATTCCGATGATGTTATAGAAATTACCCTAACTGAATTTAAAAAGGCAAAAGAAAATAATAAGGGAAAGGGCATAAAAATAGAGAAATCTAATTCCAACCCCGATGAACTTTATATGTATCGTCAACCCCCGAAGTCCTTAAGTTGTAACAATGACCCGGGAACCTCTAAACCACCAGGTTTTTCTAAACCAATGTGGACAACAACGGCTCGTATTAGGGGAACATCATATATCCCTAGAAACTTGGCAAAACGAACCAAAACTGAACAAGAAGAAACAAGCGAGTCGGAATAAGATAGTTGTATTCGTGTGGTGTAATATATGTAATATAGTGTGCTTATGCTTTATGATACATGTAAAAATTGCTTGTATTAATAAGTATTTTTTTATGAATCTAACTCTTGTCTATTTTACAGTATAAAAACACAAAATGGATAGACAACCCAATATTTTAAGAGACCTACCCGGAGACATGATTGATGAAATCTTGTCTAGAGTCGGTCAGAATTCCTCGGCACAAGTATTTAAGGCGAGATCAGTTTGTAAGACATTCGAAGAACGTTCCAAGAATGCCTTGGTTTATAAAAGGCTTTCGTTCAAAAGATGGGGGATATCACATTGGAAAATCCATAAGTTACGATGTGTTTACTTTGACGCATATATTGCGGGGAACCCAAATGCTATTTTACGCAACGGGTTAAGAAATTATTTTGACTCAGTATATCCGAATATAGGACTTCGTGATTTAGAAAAAGCGGCTAACATGCAACATAAAGAAGCATGTTATGCTTACGGGTTAGTAATGTTCGCTTCTCACCAAAGTGAGAACAAGAACATCGGGCTACAACTATTAAACAAAACGTTCCCACAAGTGACGGAGTCGGTAATTGGGGTAAGAAATGAGGTTTTTAGGTTATTACGAGACTGTTGGTCATTACGTAACCCTCGTCCCTTTGACGACGTTACAACACGCTGTCTTATCAACGGCCATAACGGTTATGTTCCACAAGACCAAGGATGGGAAGTAGTCCTAGTAAAACCAGAATGCATGACTTGTTTCTGGACGTATGAATTACGTGTCTTTATTGCCTTTGCTGAACGACTTGTGTACTAGCTAGAATTATCTTCACAACTATCTTGTATCAAAGTTATTGTGTGCTATATTTCATGCTTTATGTAAAATAAGCGGTATTGTAAGTTTATAAAATATTGTATAAAAGTTTGAACGCGAAATATTATTACAATCAGTTTTTCATATAGAATTGTAGTAGTTGAATTGTATATTAGCTACTAAGTATGAACTTAACGGGTAGGTACTACCCGAATTTAAACTTATAAAACGCTAATATGAAGAAAAAGCTTTTATAAATGAGTTCATATTATGCTATGAAATACTATTAACTACTCTTAATATTCTGTATGATTAACTTGTTCCATTTGACTATTTTGAAGTAAATGGCACCGACTACTCGACACACCATGAATATGAATGAAGAGGAATTCCATACTTTTCTAGCTTCAAACATAGCCGCAGTACAGGCTGCGCTACATACCAACAATAACCTTGGATCTGGCAGTACAGGAAATCGTGTAGGATGCACCTACAAAGAATTCACTGCCTGCAAACCTTTGGAATTTGATGGAACCGAAGGACCGATCGGATTGAAACGGTGGACCGAGAAGGTTGAATCGGTGTTTGCCATAAGTAAGTGTACTGAAGAGGACAAAGTGAAGTACGCTACGCATACCTTCACAGGTTCTGCGTTAACATGGTGGAATACCTATCTAGAGCAAGTGGGACAAGATGATGCGTACGCACTACCATGGTCAGCATTCAAGCACTTGATGAACGAGAAGTACCGTCCCAGAACCGAGGTCAATAAGCTCAAGACAGAACTTAGAGGGTTACGAACCCAAGGATTTGATATTACCACGTATGAAAGACGATTCACAGAATTGTGCCTATTGTGTCCGGGAGCATTCGAAGATGAGGAAGAGAAGATCGACACGTTTGTGAAAGGATTACCGAAAATAATCCAAGAAGATATAAGTTCACACGAGCCCGCCTCCATACAACAGGCATGTAGAATGGCTCACAAACTAGTGAACCAGATTGAAGAAAGAATTAAAGAACAGACTGCTGAAGAGGCCAATGTGAAGCAAGTGAAAAGAAAGTGGGAGGAAAACGATGATAAGAATCACCAATACAACAACAACAGTAATTACAACAATAATCGCAACAATTATCCCAACAATCGCAACATCAATCGCAACTACAACAAACGGCCTAACAACAACAACAACAACAACAACAACAACAGCAACTACAACAATCATCCTAACAACAATAATAACCGCAACAACAACAACAATCAGAAGCAGCTATGCCAAAGGTGTGAAAAGTATCACTCGGGGTTATGCACCAAATTTTGCAACAAGTGTAAAAGAAATGGTCATAGCGCGGCGAAGTGTGAGGTCTACGGACCAGGGGTTAATAGAACGAAAGGAACAAATGGTGTCGGAACGAGTAATGGCGGAGCAAGTAGTGTCGGAGCAAGTTATGCCAATGTAGTTTGTTATAAATGTGGAAAACCGGGCCACATTATTAGAAATTGCCCGAACCAGGAGAACACGAATGGACAAGGCCGCGGAAGAATTTTCAATATTAATGCGGCAGAGGCACAGGAAGACCCGGAGCTTGTTACGGGTACATTTTTTATTGACAATAAATATGCTTACGTTTTATTTGATTCGGGTGCGGATAGAAGCTATATGAGTAGAGATTTTTGTGCTAAATTAAGTTGTCCATTGACGCCTTTGGATAGTAAATTTTTACACGAATTAGCAAATGGTAAATTAATTTCAGCAGATAATATATATCGGAATCGAGAAATTAAACTGGTTAGCGAAACATTTAAGATTGATTTGATACCAGTAGAGTTAGGGAGTTTTGATGTGATAATCGGTATGGACTGGTTGAAAGAAGTGAAAGCAGAGATCGTTTGTTACAAAAATGCAATTCGCATTATACGAGAAAAAGGAAAACCCTTAATGGTGTACGGAGAAAAGGGCAACACGAAGCTACATATTATTAGTAATTTGAAGGCACAAAAACTAATAAGAAAAGGTTGCTATGCTGTTCTAGCACACGTCGAGAAAGTACAAACTGAAAAAAAGAGCATCAATGATGTTCCCATTGCAAAAGAATTTCCCGATGTATTTTCGAAAGAATTACCGGGATTACCCCCACAGCGATCCGTTGAATTTCAAATAGATCTTGTACCAGGAGCTGCACCAATAGCTCGTGCTCCTTACAGACTCGCACCCAGCGAGATGAAAGAACTGCAAAGCCAATTACAAGAACTTTTAGAGCGTGGTTTCATTCGACCAAGCACATCACCGTGGGGAGCTCCTGTTTTGTTTGTCAAGAAGAAAGATGGTACATTCAGGTTGTGTATCGACTACCGAGAGTTGAACAAACTTACCATCAAGAACCGCTACCCACTACCGAGAATCGACGACTTATTTGATCAACTACAAGGCTCATCTGTTTATTCAAAGATTGACTTACGTTCCGGGTATCATCAAATGTGGGTGAAAGAAGATGATATTCCAAAGACTGCTTTCAGAACACGTTACGGTCATTACGAGTTTATGGTCATGCCGTTTGGTTTAACTAATGCACCAGCTGTGTTCATGGACCTTTTGAACCGAGTGTGTGGACCATACCTTGACAAGTTTGTCATTGTTTTCATTGAGGGCATACTTATTTACTCAAAGAATGACCAAGAACACGGTGAACATTTGAGAAAGGTGTTAGAAGTATTGAGGAAGGAAGAATTGTACGCTAAGTTTTCAAAGTGTGTATTTTGGTTGGAAGAAGTTCAATTCCTCGGTCACATAGTGAACAAAGAAGGTATTAAGGTGGATCCGGCAAAGATAGAAACTGTTGAAAAATGGGAAACCCCGAAAACTCCGAAACACATACGCCAGTTTTTAGGACTAGCTGGTTACTATAGAAGGTTCATCCAAGACTTTTCCAGAATAGCAAAACCCTTGACTGCATTAACGCATAAAGGGAAGAAATTTGAATGGAATGATGAACAAGAGAAAGCGTTTCAGTTATTGAATAAAAAGCTAACTACGGCACCTATATTGTCATTTTCTGAAGGGAATGATGATTTTGTGATTTATTGTGACGCATCAAAGCAAGGTCTCGGTTGTGTATTAATGCAACGAACGAAGGTGATTGCTTATGCGTCTAGACAATTGAAGATTCACGAACAAAATTATACGATGCATGATTTGGAATTAGGCGCGGTTGTTTTTGCATTAAAGACTTGGAGGCACTACTTATATGGGGTCAAAAGTATTATATATACCGACCACAAAAGTCTTCAACACATATTTAATCAGAAACAACTGAATATGAGGCAGCGTAGGTGGATTGAATTATTGAATGATTACGACTTTGAGATTCGTTACCACCCGAGGAAGGCAAATGTGGTAGCCGATGCCTTGAGCAGGAAGGACAGAGAACCCATTCGAGTAAAATCTATGAATATAATGATTCATAATAACCTTACTACTCAAATAAAGGAGGCGCAACAAGGAGTTTTAAAAGAGGGAACTTTAAAGGATGAAATACCCAAAGGATCGGAGAAACATCTTAATATTCGGGAAGACGGAACCCGGTATAGGGCTGAAAGGATTTGGGTACCAAAATTTGGAGATATGAGAGAAATGGTACTTAGAGAAGCTCATAAAACCAGATACTCAATACATTCTGAAACGGGGAAGATGTACAAGGATCCGAGGAAATATTTTTGGTGGCCGGGTATGAAAGCCGATGTTGCTAAATACGTAGGAGAATGTTTGACGTGTTCTAAGGTCAAAGCTGAGCATCAGAAACCATCAGGTCTACTTCAACAACCCGAAATCCCGGAAAGGAAATGGGAAAACATTACCATGGATTTCATCACTAAATTGCCAAGGACTGCAAGTGGTTTTGATACTATTTGGGTAATAGTTGATCGTCTCACCAAATCAGCACACTTCCTGCCAATAAGAGAAGATGACAAGATGGAAAAGTTAGCATGACTGTATTTGAAGGAAGTCGTCTCCAGACATGGAATACCAATCTCTATTATCTCTGATAGGGATGGCAGATTTATTTCAAGATTCTGGCAGACATTACAGCAAGCATTAGGAACTCGTCTAGACATGAGTACTGCCTATCATCCACACACTGATGGACAGAGCGAAAGGACGATACAAATGCTTGAAGACATTCTACAAGCATGTGTTATTGATTTCGGAAATAGTTGGGATCGACATCTACCGTTAGCAGAATTTTCCTACAACAACAGCTACCATTCAAGCATTGAGATGGCGCCGTTTGAAGCACTTTATGGTAGAAAGTGCAGGTCTCCGATTTGTTGGAGTGAAGTGGGGGATAGACAGATTACGGGTCCGGAGATTATACAAGAAACTACCGAGAAGATCATCCAAATTCAACAACGGTTGAAAACCGCCCAAAGTCGACAAAAGAGCTACGCTGACATTAAAAGAAAAGATATAGAATTTGAAATTGGAGAGATGGTCATGCTTAAAGTTGCACCTTGGAAAGGCGTTGTTCGATTTGGTAAACGAGGGAAATTAAATCCAAGGTATATTGGACCATTCAAGATTATTGATCGTGTCGGACCAGTAGCTTACCGACTTGAGTTACCTCAACAACTCGCGACTGTACATAACACTTTCCACGTCTCGAATTTGAAGAAATGTTTTGCTAAAGAAGATCTCACTATTCCGTTAGATGAAATCCAAATCAACGAAAAACTCCAATTCATCGAAGAACCCGTCGAAATAATGGATCGTGAGGTTAAAAGACTTAAGCAAAACAAGATACCAATTGTTAAGGTTCGATGGAATGCTCGTAGAGGACCTGAGTTCACCTGGGAGCGTGAAGATCAGATGAAGAAGAAATACCCGCATCTATTTCCAGAAGATTCGTCAACACCTTCAACAGCTTAAAATTTCGGGACGAAATTTATTTAACGAGTAGGTACTGTAGTGACCCGAACTTTTCCATGTTTATATATATTAATTGAGATTGATATTTACATGATTAAATGTTTCCAACATGTTAAGCAATCAAACTTGTTAAGACTTGATTAATTGAAATATGTTTTATATAGACAATTGACCACCCAAGTTGACCGGCGATTCACGAACGTTAAAACTTGTAAAAACGACATGACGATATATATATGGGTATACATATGGTTAAAATGAGATTATGATAAGTAAGTATCTCCATAAGTATATTAACAATGAGTTATATACATATAAACAAGACTACTAACTTAAGGATTTCGAAACGAGACATATATGTAACGATTATCGTTGTAACGACATTTAAATGTATATATATCATATTAAGATATATTAATATATCATAATATCATGATAATATAATAATTTAACATCTCATTAGATATAATAAACAATGGGTTAACAACATTAATCGAGATCGTTAACTTAAAGGTTTCAAAACAACACTTACATGTAACGACTAACGATGACTTAACGACTCAGTTAAAATGTATATACATGTAGTGTATTTAGATGTATTAAAATACTTTTGGAAGACTTCAAGACATATATCAAAACACTCATACTTAACAAAAATGGTTACAGTTACTTTTCCATTCTTTTCTTTCATCAAGAATTCTAGTCGTATTCTTACCCGTATTATACACAGCTTCAAAACGTACTTACTATGAGTATATACCAATAGGAACTAGCATGGGATTCCAATCTTGATTATGTCATGTATGACTAATCAATTTTAACTTCTACCATGAGCTAGTCAACTAACTAGTACTCCTTTTAACCCCACTCACCACTCACCAATTACCACTCATCATTCACTCCATTTCACTTCCAATTCTCTTTCTAATTCTCTCTCAACACACACACACACTATTATGAACGTATTTTTCCAGTAGTTAATCATCATCTTCATCAAAAATCACTTCAAGAATCAAGCTATAATCATCATAGGAAGAACACTTCAAGAACACTTAAAAAATCCCTTCAAGTTTACTAATTTACTTCCAAGCTTTCTAATCCATTCCAAGTAATCATCTAAGATCAAGAAACCTTTGTTATATACAGTAGGTTATCTTTCTTATTCAAGGTAATATTCATATTCAAACTTTGATTCAATTTCTATAACTATAAACTATCTTAATTCGAGTAAAAATCGTACTTGAACTTGTTTTTGTGTCATGATCCTACTTCAAGAACTTTCAAGCCATCCAAGATCCTTTGAAGCTAGATCATTTCTTGTAACTTCCAGTAGGTTTACCTACTAAACTTTAGGTAGTAATGATGTTCATAACATCATTTGATTCATATATATAAAACTATCTTATTCGAAGGTTTAAACTCGTAATCACTAGAACATAGTTTAGTTAATTCTAAACTTGTTCGCAAACAAAAGTTAATCCTTATAAATTGACTTTTAAAATTAACTACACACATGTTCTATATCTATATGATATGCTAACTTAATGATTTAAAACCTGGAAACACGAAAAACACCGTAAAACCGGATTTACGCTGTCGTAGTAACACCGCGGGCTGTTTTGGGTTAGTTAATTAAAAACTATGATAAACTTTGATTTAAAAGTTGTTATTCTGAGAAAATGATTTTTATTATGAACAAGAAACTATATCCAAAAATTATGGTTAAACTCAAAGTGGAAGTATGTTTTCTAAAATGGTCATCTAGACGTCGTTCTTTCGACTGAAATGACTACCTTTACAAAAACAACTTGTAACTTATTTTTCTGACTATAAACCTATACTTTTATGTTTAGATTCATAAAATAGAGTTCAATATTAAACCATAGCAATTTGATTCACTCAAAACGGATTTAAAATGAAGAAGTTATGGGTAAAACAAGATTGGATAATTTTTCTCATTTTAGCTACGTGAAAATTGGTAACAAATCTATTCCAACCATAACTTAATCAACTTGTATTGTATATTATGTAATCTTGAGATACCATAGACACGTATACAATGTTTCGACCTATCATGTCGACACATCTATATATATTTTGGAACAACCATAGACACTCTATATGTGAATGTTGGAGTTAGCTATACAGGGTTGAGGTTGATTCCAAAATATATATAGTTTGAGTTGTGATCAATACTGAGATACGTATACACTGGGTCGTGGATTGATTCAAGATAATATTTATCGATTTATTTCTGTACATCTAACTGTGGACAACTAGTTGTAGGTTACTAACGAGGACAGCTGACTTAATAAACTTGAAACATCAAAATATATTAAAAGTGTTGTAAATATATTTTAAAAATACTTTGATATATATGTATATATTATTATAGGTTCGTGAATCAACCAGTGGCCAAGTCCTACTTCCCGACGAAGTAAAAATCTGTGAAAGTGAGTCATAGTCCCACTTTTAAAATCTAATATTTTTGGGATAAGAATACATGCAGGTTTTATAAATGATTTACAAAATAGACACAAGTACGTGAAACTACATTCTATGGTTGAATTATCGAAATCGAATATGCCCCTTTTTATTAAGTTTGGTAATCTAAGAATTAGGGAACAGACACCCTAATTGACACGAATCCTAAAGATAGATCTATTGGGCCTAACAAACCCCATTCAAAGTACTGAATACTTTAGTACTTCGAAATTTATATCATATCCGAAGGGTGTCCCGGAATGATGGGGATATTCTTATATATATGCATCTTGTTAATGTTGGTTACCAGGTGTTCACCATATGAATGATTTTTATCTCTATGTATGGGATGTGTATTGAAATATGAAATCTTGTGGTCTATTGTTACGATTTGATATATATAGGTTAAACCTATAACTCACCAACATTTTTGTTGACGTTTAAAGCATGTTTATTCTCAGGTGAATACTAAGAGCTTCCGCTGTTGCATACTAAAATAAGGACAAGATTTGGAGTCCATGTTTGTATGATATTGTGTAAAAACTGCATTCAAGAAACTGATTTCGATGTAACATATTTGTATTGTAAACCATTATGTAATGGTCGTGTGTAAACAGGATATTTTAGATTATCATTATTTGATAATCTACGTAAAGCTTTTTAGACCTTTATTTATGAAATAAAGGTTATGGTTTGTTTTAAAAATGAATGCAGTCTTTGAAAAACGTCTCATATAGAGGTCAAAACCTCGCAATGAAATCAATTAATATGGAACGTTTTTAATCAATAAGAACGGGACATTTCAGTTGGTATCCGAGCGTTGGTCTTAGAGAACCAGAAAATTTGCATTAGTGTGTCTTATCGAGTTTGTTAGGATGCATTAGTGAGTCTGGACTTCGACCGTGTTTTCTTTAAAAATGATTGCTTAACATTTTTGTTGGAAACTATATATTTTTAACATATGAATATTATGTGATATATTAATCTCTTAACGTGTTTGATATTATGTGATAGATGTCTACCTCTAGAACAAGTCCCATTGACTCACCTAATAATAATGAAGAGTCAAATGTAAATTGGAATGATTCGTGGACTGATTCACAAGTTCCCGAAGAGGAACCGGAAGAAGAGTCGGAACCGAAAGAAGAATCGGAACCGGAAGAAGAATCGGAACCGGAAGAAGAAATAGAACTGGTGGGGGAAATAATAAAATGGTTAAGTAAAATAGAATCCTCAACCAACCGACCAAGGTTAATTATGGTCAATGGTGTTTCCGCCAAGGAAGCAAAATATTGGGAGGATTACCAATTCTCCAATGAATCGGATTCCGACGAGAATTCCGATGATGTTATAGAAATTACCCCAACTGAATTTAAAAAGGCAAAAGAAAATAATAAGGGAAAGGGCATAAAAATAGAGAAATCTAATTCCAACCCCGATGAACTTTATATGTATCGTCAACCCCCGAAGTCCTTAAGTTGTAACAATGACCCGGGAACCTCTAAACCACCAGGTTTTTCTAAACCAATGTGGACAACGACGGCTCGTATTAGGGGAACATCATATATCCCTAGAAACTTGGCAAAACGAACCAAAACTGAACAAGAAGAAACGAGCGAGTCGGAATAAGATAGTTGTATTCGTGTGGTGTAATATATGTAATATAGTGTGCTTATGCTTTATGATACATGTAAAAATTGCTTGTATTAATAAGTATTTTTTTATGAATCTAACTCTTGTCTATTTTACAGTATAAAAACACAAAATGGATAGACAAACCAATATTTTAAGAGACCTACCCGGAGACATGATTGATGAAATCTTGTCTAGAGTCGGTCAGAATTCCTCGGCACAACTATTTAAGCCGAGATCAGTTTGTAAGACATTTGAAGAACGTTCCAAGAATGCCTTGGTTTATAAAAGGCTTTCGTTCGAAAGATGGGGGATATCACATTGGGAAATCCATAAGTTACGATGTGTTTACTTTGACGCATATATTGCGGGGAACCCAAATGCTATTTTACGCAACGGGTTAAGAAATTATTTTGACTCAGTATATCCGAATATAGGACTTCGTGATTTAGAAAAAGCGGCTAACATGCAACATAAAGAAGCATGTTATGCTTACGGGTTAGTAATGTTCGCTTCTCACCAAAGTGACAACAAGAACATCGGGCTACAACTATTAAACAAAACGTTCTCACAAGTGACGGAGTCGGTAATTGGGGTAAGAAATGAGGTTTTTAGGTTATTACGAGACTGTTGGTCATTACGTAACCCTCGTCCCTTTGACGACGTTACAACACGCTGTCTTATCAACGGCCATAACGGTTATGTTCCACAAGACCAAGGATGGGAAGTAGTCCTAGTAAAACCAGAATGCATGACTTGTTTCTGGACGTATGAATTACGTGTCTTTATTGCCTTTGCTGAACGACTTGTGTACTAGATAGAATTATCTTCACAACTATCTTGTATCAAAGTTATTGTGTGGTGGAGATGGTGGGTTGACTAGTTGACCTAGTCAACTAGTTTGCCCACTTGACGCCAATAGTCCCTCGAGTTTAAAAGCGGGTGCGGGAATTAACCAAACGAGTATTTTAAAAATGCTCGAGTAAACTAGTGATGTTATAATTAAATAACAAGAATATTAAGAACATTAGTCAACGGAAAATACGATTTTAAATAACGAAAGGTATTATTTAAAAAAAAAGACGGTGTTAAAAATAAATTTAACGGAAAAACGCGGGATGTTACATTACCTACACCTTAAAAGAAATTTCGTCCCGAAATTTAGTTGGAAGTAGTAGTCATTGTTTCTTCTTCGAAACCTTGCGTTGTAAATTCTACGAATAAGTGAAGGTACTTCCTTGGGCATTTCAACGAACTTTGACAGTCGAAATTTTACGTCGTTTTAAAGTTTGGTTTTCACGATTCACAATTTCAACCGGTTCTCCTAGGAAGTGAAGTTTGTCATCGATAGTAAGCTTATTGAAAGGAATATCAAGTTCTTGTTCGGTAAGACACTTCTTTAAGTTTGATACGTAGAATGTAGGATGAACGGAGACTCGAATGAGTTGGAAAATCTAAACGGCTAGTAAGGGGTTCAAAACGCCCCCGGATTTTAAAAGGTTTTGTGTATCGCGGATTTAGCTTTCTACGTTTCCCGAAATGGATAGCACCTTCTCAAGGTGCGACTTTTAACGTTACGCAGTTACCCACTTGGAATTTGAAATGTTTACGTCTTACATCGGTGTAGCTCTTTTGGCGACTACGGGCCGTCTTGAGCCTTTCTTGAATTTGAATAATTTTTCGGTTGTTTCATGAATGAGTTCGGGTTCGGTGGTTTGCTTGTCACCTACTTCGGCCCAACGATTTAGAAAACGACAATTGCGGCCATATAAAGTTTCGAGAAGGTGCGGCGTTAATACACAAATGAAAATTATTGTAGTAAGAGAATTCGGTTAAAGACAAATACTTTTCTCAAGTAAATTTGAAGTTGATAATACAAACTCACATTATGGTTTCCAAGGTTTGAATCGTATATTGCTTGGTCCTTCGGGTTGTGGTTGATGTGTTGTACTCATGTCTAAACGTGGTCCCGAGGCTTTTTGTAAATCTAGAAGTGAAACGAGGATCTCGATCCGAATCGAAGTATATCTCTTTAAGATATATTTTGAACAAGTTCGTTAGGACTTGAAAACGTTAATTAGAACAAGTTTCTTAAGAAATTCGCGCCACGGAAAATTTATCGGTTTTCGAAGACGTTTATTAGAGCAAGTTTCGTATCGGGTTCTGAAAAACGTTCATTAGGACTATTCACCCTCGTGGTGAATACTAGTATAACGTAAAGAGTCTATCCCTCCATTGAGAATTTAGATAAAAGATTTCCTTATACGGAAGTACGAGTTTAATGCGAGAGAAATTTCCGCCTCGATGTGAGCATAACAAGCATATCGTAGTTCGTCGATAAAACTGCGCGAAGACGAGATAGTATACACGTGTATCATATGTTTGAAGTCGAAAGAATTTGTCATTCATCCGGAAGCATAAATATGGTTCGACAATAATCGACGATGTGTCCTGGGTATGGTTGTTATTAGTATTCTCGGAGTTGTCGGATGTTCAAACAAGAAAAATGAAGTCATGTACATGGCACATGGTGGTGATTAGGTTGATCGAGTCCAATCACCATCACGAGTCATTAAAACTTTGGTATGAACTACTATAGTATAACCACGTTGATCGAGTGTCGTTATATTATACTAACTCATACCTCCATTCCCACATCACTCCATAGATTCAAGTTCATGTAATCGTGAAGTTTTAAAATGAACAAAGTATAGCGACATCACTAACGTGACTCGTATTGAATCGAAAGTATTAGTGCAACTCCTAAGAAACTTTCCCCGAGGGAAGTGTATAAATGATTGTTCACGTCAATGCGGTTCAAGTCAAACAATAATGTATTCCGGTACGAGAAGTGTAACGAATCATGATAACGAATAGTACGCAACCGTAGTAATAAATAGTGATGACGATACTCACCTAGAGTAGTGATGGTAGTAACAAGAAGTGGTAGATAGTAAGGAACACCGGTGTGACACCGATAGCAAGTTGAGACGGTGGCGAATAAAAATTAGGAGACAGAGTTCCCGAACAAGTGTGACTAATGAAGTCGTCGTCATCCTTACGCGTATGAATCTTGAAATTAACGTGGGTTACCAGAAAGTAGCAGAATACCGATTCGTATGATGAAAGTTTGGTACCATTAAGAAGTTTGCCTAAGAATGATTCAAGTATAATGCACAAGTAGTCAAGAAAGTGCTATCTATAGCAAATGTATGTCAGAATGCAATGGTTAACTATCCGGCTGTAGTCTAGATTCACTAATGCGTCCTAACGACTCTGTCAGACACACTAATGCATATCCTAGTTCCCTACAACCAACGCTTTGATACCATCTATAACGACCCGACCAAAATCGTCATTGACGGCGCCGCTACTTAGGTCCTGCTGCGTGGTCATAGTCTCTATATGGGACGCGTTTGACCCAAAATTATGTCGCATTCATTTAAAATGTACAAAACTTGCAAAGTTTAGTTTACCAAACGTATCGACAACAAGTTTAAGTTTAAAAAATTTATCAAGTGTAAATGAAATAAATTGCGACATAATTAGTTTAAAATCACGGTTTGCTATAAATAGCCAAAGTATGTATACTTAAAGTTTGAAACCAAAAGCGCTATCCTTAGCGTATGCATGTATGCTTGAATCCAAGCAAGTAATCAAAGTGTGCGGAAGCATGTATCAAGTAGCCAAGTATGAACCTGAGAAACATATAGAAAACTGTCAACGAAAAACGTTGGTGAAATCATAGGTGTATTTGTAAACGTTATATTTTGAACCACAAGATTTAGTATTTCCATTATGTTGATTATTCAAATCGTTTGCATTCTAAAAGTATGTTTCGCGAGCACCCAATTATCAAGACTTAACGTTTCCTTCCATAGAACCCCATCACAATAGTGTTAGAACATACACTATTTCTCGAAAATATATTCCATCCGTAGACGGTAGCGAACCATCAGAAATGAGGGTTTGTCAAACTCGTATGGCCACACAATATAAGTTCTCGCTTACACCCTGCAAGTGTAACTAATGATAATCGAATTGAGGATTTTTTTTTCTAACTCGCTGTGGAATGTTTGTTTCATCGTACATGTGTTCAAAGCATAAAAGTATGTAGTATAAATGTGACGCCCCGTTGATGTGTGCGAGGTGTACTAGGAAATAGCTATTAAATTTTAGCAGAAAATACTATTAAATACGATACAATTTTACACAAGATATTTATTTATTTATAGAATGGATATACTTAAACCTTGCTACAACACTTATAGGCAGTGTACCTAATCGTACAGTAGTGTAGTTTTTAGTAAGTCCGGTTCGTTCCACAGGGAAAATCTTTAAACAAAGCTTAACGCTATATTAGTTTACTTTTATAAAAATACAAATATATATACAAGTAATATTATTATTATAAAGGGGGGTTTTTACCGTTTAATGACCGGTTTGTCGATTTTAAAACTTTAGTCGCAGTTAAAACCAAATGTAAAATATTAAAAATAAATACAAGACTTAAATTAAAGCGTAAAGTAAATAACGATAATGAAATTGCGAATAATAAAAGTGCGATAAAATAAACTTGCGATAATTAAAAAGTACGATAATTAAAAGTGCAATTAAGTACAATAACAATAAAAATGCGATAATTAGAAGTGCAATTAAATATAAAATAAGGGAAATTAAATATGAAATAAAAGAATTATGCTTATTTAAACTTCCGTAATCATGATGTTTGATGTGTTGATTTTAGTTTTATGCCCATGGGTTAATTGTCCTTTGTCCTGGATTATTTAATATGTCCGTCTGGTTTTTGTCCATAACAGTCCATCAGTCATAAATATAAAGTGCGAGTGTCCTCGTCAAATTATCCTTATACCCGAAGTTAAATATTCCAACTAATTGGGGACTTAAACTGTAACAAGATTTTAATACTTTGTTTAATAATTACACCAGGATGTCGACTGAGTGTAACCCAAGGTTTTAATATTTTGTTATCAATTATACCAAGTGTCCTTGTACATAATTTCACCCCTGTTTTAATTATTCTAGTGGCTATTAATCCATTCCCGTGTCCGGTTAAATGAACGATTATTCGTACATATAAATACCCCTTCCATCGTGTCCGATCGAGTGTATATGGTAATTTATAGGGACGCCCAATTGTAAATCTTTATATTAACATTAACAAACTATCATTTAGTTAAACAAATATAAAGCCCATTAATAGCCCATAGTCTAATTTACACAAGTGTCGTTCTTTTGTCCAAACTCCAATTATGGTACAAAGCCCAATTACCCAATTTTAGTAATTAGCCCAACATCATGATTACTTCGTTTTAAATAAGCATAATAATAACTTAGCTACGAGATATTAAATTAAAAAGGTTGAACATAACTTACAATGATTAAAAATAGCGTAGCGTTACACGGACAGAATTTCGACTTACACCCTTACAATATTCGCTAACATACCCTTATTATTAGGATTAAAATTAAAATTAAAATTAAAATTAAAATATAAATATAAATATAAATATTTACGTATAGATATAGAGAGGATGGATATATGTTTTATGATTTTTACGATCAGAATGCGCGAGCTTTATAGGCAGTTTCAAAATTAGGGGCTCCGCTACTCGCGTAGTTTTTGCACTGCAAACTCCGTAACTCGCAGAGGTTGCTTTTACAGCTCACACAAGTTTGGAGCCTTTCTTGCCGACGGTTTATAATATATTATATAATATATAAATAATTATAAGAATTATTTAAATATTATATTATATTTATGTGCATAGTTGACTTGTAATTTTTAGTCCGTTGCGTCGAGCGTTGAGAGTTGACTCATGTCCCGGTTCCGGATTTTCGAACGTCCTTGCGTACAATTTAATATATTGTACTTTGCATTTTGAATCTTGTACTCTTGTAATTTCGAGACGTTTCTTATCAATAATTGGAACCTCTTTGATTGTATTTTGTACTTTTGAGCTTTTTGGTCGTTTGCGTCTTCAATTCGTCGAATCTGTCTTTTGTCTTCACCTTTTATTATTTAAACGAATATCACTTGTAAATAGAACAATTGCAACTAAAAGCTTGTCTTTCTTGAGGAATAATGATATGAAATATATGTTCGTTTTTAGCATTATCACCCGTACTAAATTAACATGTACGGACCATCAACAACCGGATCATTACAAGGTCAAACACTATATGCGTTTTCAAAACAAGTTTGCATTCATGATAAAAGGTGACGTCATAACCAACGTCAAATGTTTTACAATCAAAAGTATGCTTCAATGAACAGAAGCAAATAGCAATAGTACGTGACCCTTAGGTCGTTACAAATCATTTTTCAAAAGTAGTAAAGTTTGAATGCAAGATAGTATGTTTCATGCGGTGACAACTCTAGTAAGCACATCGGAAGTCTACGAGGCATGACTTGTACACAGTGGAAGCAAGCAACCTTAAGCACCTGAGAAAAACATGCTTAAAAACGTCAACACAAAGGTTGGTGAGCTATAGTTTAAGTATAACAGTAATGTAAGGTAGGCCACGAGATTTCAGTGCTTCAACAATCGTTTAAATCAGTAATCCAAATTAGTATGATAAAGTATATGTTCAACGTGGGCACTCGGTAACTAGCTTAACGTTTAATAATATATCACCCCCTGAAAGTACACTTGGCAAGTGCGTATGTTTACGAAGTATTAAACACTCGTTAAATGCTAGCGTGACTAGCCCGAGTGGGGATGTCAAACCCTATGATTCCATATCTAAGATTCGCGTTCACCGATTCAAAAACCAATGACTAAACGTTACCGAGCTAAAGGGAATGTTTATGCCATTGTATAACCCACACATATATAAATTTTAAGTACTCGTGCCTAGTATATATAAAACGTAAAATGCACATGTATTCTCAGTTCCCAAAATAGTTAAAGTAAAAAGGGATGCTATAACTCACAATGATAAAGTAGCGGTAAAGTATGGCTCGGGAAAAGTAAGCAAGTATGTAGGTCCGGAAAGTCCTCAACCTAAGTTAAATAGTACTAAGTCAGTAAATCATCCCAATAGGTTTAAATGTATGTAAATTAGGTCTTAAAGGTCATCATCATTCATCATCAAACAAAAGGTGTAAAGTAAGTTTCGTTCATGAAAGAAGTTTAAAACAAAGTCTGAATTCGGTCAGTCACCACAGCCTCTAAACCTACTGAAATAAGGTGAGACCAGTGGCCATGGCTCCGAATATGAGTCCTTTAGTTGTCGTAAAAATCCCAGAAGCAAACTCGTCTTCGTTTGACCGTGGCGACGGTCTAAGTGCGAGTAGGTCAGAATTTTCAGCACAACGTTAAAAGGACATAGCGACGATCGGAGGGCCATAAATCCTAAACCGTAACTCGGATTAAGACGAGTCCTAAATGAAAAGTTATCTACTCGAACAGAGATATATGAAAATCATCTTTACAGTAGCCCAGGTTGTATGGTTCAGACACAGAAACAGTAAAACAGTAGGTTCCGGGGTTTCTTGGTACTCGATGCTTATCACGGTTCTCATCCATGATGCATATAGCTTCAAGTGTACAACTCGTTGATGTTTTTACATCATATTTACCAATTTTTGACCATCATAACCCAAGTGTAAGTCTAAGACAAGTAGCACAACTCAATTAAGTGTTGTATGTAGTTTGATGAACCAAAGTTACATCAAAGTCTTAGATTTAACACATACATGAACTATAAAAGTAATATTGAACTACAAACTAGAAAGTAAACTAACTAATCAAGATCCTAAGATGTAGAACATAGTTCTTAGTTAGATCTTGAAGATCCAAGACCTAAAAGTCTAGGTCTAAAGTTATTAAGTTAAATCTAACACAAGTGTATGAAGTTATAACTAAAGAGTTACACTTCCATGTTCTTGAACTTTCAAGTTAACTTTTGTTCAAGAAAAATGAGATCAAAATTAACTAGTAATACTTGACCAAATCAAAACTTTCAAGTACATAAAATGAAGAAATAATCTAAATAAACAAGTAACAAGTTCATGGGTTTCATACTTTTAAAGATTCAAGCCTAAGTCTTGATCTTTAGAAAGTAAACTTTAAGTTTACTTCATGAACTTCAAGTATGGTTTTAACTCATGAACTTTAATCTTTTAAAACTTTAAATGTAGAACATAAACTAGCAAGTTTAGCTCTTGTATGTTCTTGTTATGAACAAGATAAATGAAGAAAAAACTAAGAAGTTTGATTCTTGTAACTAGTAAGTAATCAACAACAACAATGTAACATCCCGCCTTTTTCAGTTTACTTTTCTGTTTAACTATTTAAATTCCGTTATATGTTTATAACGTCTCCTGTTGTTACACGTTTTAAAAATATCTCGTTTAGGTAATTCACGGACCCGTAACCGAACTCGAGGGACTAGTTTCACCAAAATGCAAAAGAGGTGACTAGCATTTGACTAGTCAACCCACCTCCTCTTTCTTTTCCATTTCATTTTCCTTTTTCTTTCAATACTTTCAAACTTTCTCTCATTTCTCCATTTCAAGAATCATCATCTAAATCCAAGCTAGCGGGTGTCTTGCAAAACAAATTACATGTTTGGAATCCTTGCAACTTCCTCTTCGATTCCATACCGATTTCATTACAACAATAACAATAACAATAACAACAATCAAGGGGCCGGTAACTCAAGCGAAGGGTGCTCCTACAAAAACTTCGGGGTGCAAACCTCACACCTTTGATGGAACCGGGGACCGGTTATACTCACTCGATGGTTCGAACAAACGGAAGCCGTTTTTAGCATAAGCGGTTTTCGAGACCAAGATAAAGTCAAATATTCCACTCACACTTTCGCCGGTGTCGCCCTCACATGGTGGAACACCTATGTACAATCGGTGGGTACCGATGAAGCTCACGCCCTCTCTTGGGCTGACTTAAGGGAAAAGATGATCGTCGAATATTTCCCTCGTGAAGAAACCCGAAGGCTTGAACAAGAGCTAAGAACTTTGAAAGCGGTCGGAAACGATCTCAAGGCTTATAATCAACGATTTTCCGAACTAGCCTTGATGTGCCCAAACCTTGTGAACCCCGAAGCTTTAAGGGTTGAACTTTACATGGATGGTCTCCCAAAGAGCATCAAACACGGGGTAATGTCATCCAAACCCACTAATCATCAAGAAGCTTTGAACATGGCCCGCAAGTTGATAGAAACGGTGGACGAAATTGTAGTGCCGGCACCTAAAGCCGAGGATAAGTCGGGTAACAACAAAAGAAAGTGGGTAACCCCCCAATCAAGCAACAACAACTTTGCCAAGAAGCCTTACACCTCCGACGGCAAGAAGGGTTATGCCGGAAACCTACCTCTTTGAAACAAATGCAACAAACATCACTTTGGCGAATGTGGCAAGCTAATTTGCTATCGGTGCCAAGGAATTGGTCATAAGGCCAATGAGTGTAAAAGTGTCGCCCCCATCGCTCGAAAGGGGCCCAATGCACCAAAAACGGGCACTTGTTACGAATGTGGCCAGACGGTCCATTATAGAAATGCATGCCCAAAGAAGAAAGATAACCCCAACACACGCGGCCGAGCTTTCAACATCAACACCGAGGAAGCCCGAGATGACAATGAATTAATCACGGGTACGTTTCTTCTCCACAACACTTATGTTACTTGTTTATTCGATTCGGGTGCCGATAAGAGTTTTGTATCCAAGACTTTGACTCATTCTTTTAACCCTCCACCACTTCCACTAGATACCATTTATACCATTGAAGTGGCCAACAGAAAACTATTGAGTGCCGACACATATTACTGGGGGTGTACGTTAAACATTTTGGGTAATGAGTTTGAAATTGACTTGATACCCATGGAACTAGGAAGCTTCGATTTAATAATCGGTATGAATTGGCTAGCCAAAACAAAATCTCACATCCTTTGTGATCTTAACACAATCCGAATTCCTATCGAGAATGGTGAACCTTTGATCGTCTATGGCGATAAGAGTTGCACCGGACTCAACCTCGTTTCATGCATTAAAGTTAGAAAACTACTTTGTAAGGGTTGTTTTCCTTGCTCACGTTAAGAAAGTCGAGTCCAATGAGAAGCACATCGATGATGTGCCAATTGTTAGTGACTATTCCGATGTATTTCCCGACGAGTTACCGGGTCTTCCACCTCATCGACCGGTTGAATTCCAAATCGATCTTATTCCAGGAGCCGCACCCATAGCACGTGCACCATATAGACTCGCTCCATCCGAAATGCAAGAATTGCAAAGTCAAATCCAAGAACTACTTGATCGTGGTTTTATCCAACCTAGCCATTCACGTTGGGGCGCTTCGATTTTGTTTGTTAAAAAGAAAGACGGATCCCTACGAATGTGCATTGATTATCGTGAACTAAACAAATTGACGGTTAAGAACCGATATCCTCTTCCGCGCATCGATGACCTCTTTGATCAATTACAAGGATCACGTGTATATTCAAAAATCGATCTCCGCTCGGGTTATCATCAATTAAGGGTTAAGGGGGAAGATGTATCTAAAACCGCTTTCCGAACTCGTTATGGTAGTTATGAATTCCTTGTCATGCCATTTGGTCTCACTAATGCACCAGCGGTGTTCATGGATCTTATGAACCGCGTGTGCAAACCGTATCTTGACAAATTCGTTATCATGTTCATCGATGATATTTTGGTTTATTCTAAAAGTAAAGAAGAACACGAGGAACATCTCCGACTTGTGCTTGAACTTTTAAGACAAGAACGACTCTATGCCAAATTCTTCAAGTGTGAATTTTGGTTAAAGGAAGTTCAATTTCTTGGTCATGTTGTAAGTGACCAAGGTATTAAAGTCGATCCAACGAAAATCGAAGCCATTAGTAAATGGGAGACTCCTACTACTCCTACTCACATTCGTCAATTCTTGGGTCTCGCCGGATACTATCGTAGGTTCATCAAAGATTTCTCTTTGGTCGCTCGTCCTCTAACCGCGTTAACTCATAAGGGAAGAAAATTCGTTTGGGCAACCGAACAAGAATCCGCATTTCAAATCTTGAAAACGAAGCTAACCACCGCTCCTATCTTGTCACTTCCCGAAGGCAACGATGATTTTGTTATGTATTGCGACGCCTCAAAACATGGTTTTGGGAGTGTGTTGATGCAACGAACGAAGGTCATTTCTTATGCTTCTCGACAACTCAAAATTCATGAACGAAACTACACGACACATGATCTCGAACTCGGAGCCATTGTCTTTGCACTTAAAATGTGGAGACACTATCTTTATGGAACCAAGAGTACTATCTTTACCGATCACAAAAGTCTCCAACACATCTTCGATCAAAAGCAACTAAACATGAGACAACGAAGGTGGATTGAAACCTTAAACGATTATGATTGCGAGCTTCGTTACCATCCCGGAAAGGCAAATGTAGTAGCCGATGCCTTAAGTCGAAAGGAAAGAGCGGTGCCTCTTCGTGTCCGAGCCTTAAACATCACCATCCACACAAACTTTAATAGCCAAATTCGGGTAGCCCAAGATGAAGCTCTCAAGGATGAAAATGTTTCACGCGAGCTCTTGAACATTCTCGTCTCTCGATTCCAAACTAAGGAAATCGGGCTCCGATATTTTGCCGGAAGGATTTGGGTGCCTAGTTATGGGGACCTACGAAGTCTTATTTTAGATGAAGCCCATAAGTCACGATACTCGATTCACCCCGGTGCCAATAAGATGTACCACGACCTTAAACAACAATATTGGTGGCCTAACATCAAAAGGGACGTAGCTACTTATGTTTCCAAGTGTTTGACATGTTCCAAAGTCAAAGCCGAATACCAAAGACCGTCCGGACTACTTCAACAACCCGAAATCCCGCAATGGAAGTGGGAAAGGATAACGATGGATTTTATCACCAAACTACCAAAGACGGTTGGCAGTTATGATACTATTTGGGTTATTGTTGACCGACTCACCAAATCCGCGCACTTCCTAGCCATGAAGGAAACCGATAAAATGGAGAAACTTGCACAACTTTACATTAAGGAGATCGTAGCCCGACACGGTGTACTGTTATCGATTATATCCGATCGAGATGGTCGTTTTGTTTCTAGATTTTGGCGTACTTTACAAGAAGCGTTGGGAACGCGTTTAGACTTGAGCACCGCATACCATCCGCAAACCGACGGACAAAGCGAACGTACAATTCAAACCTTTGAAGACATGCTACGAGCTTGCGTTGTCGACTTTGGAAAAGCTTGGGATAAGCACTTGCCTCTCGCCGAATTCTCTTACAATAATAGTTATCATGCGAGTATTAACGCCGCACCATTCGAAGCTTTATATGGCAGAAAATTTTGCTCACCTCTTTGTTGGGCCGAAGTAGGCGACACACAAATCACCGGACCCGAACTCATTCAAGAAATAACCGAGAAAATCGTTCAAATCCGAGATAGGCTTAGGAAGGCCCGAAGTCGTCAAAAGAGCTATACCGACAAACGACGCAACGACCTCGAATTTCAAGTCGGTGATCGAGTAATGTTAAAAGTCGCACCTTGGAAAGGTGTAATCCATTTTGAGAAACGCGGGAATCTAAATCCACGGTATATTGGTCCTTTCGAAATCTTGGAGCGTATTGGAACCGTTGCTTATCATTTAGATCTTCCACCTCAATTGAGCTCTGTTCATCCTACCTTCTATGTATCTAACTTGAAAAAGTGTCTTTCCAAACCCGACATCGTCATCCCTCTCGAAGAACTTACTATTGATGATAAACTTTATTTTGTGGAGGAACCGGTTGAAATCGTGGACACCTCCGTCAAGACTTTGAAACAAAGTCGAATCCCGATTGTCAAGGTTCGTTGGAATGCCAAAAGAGGACCCGAGTTTACTTGAGAAAGGCAAGATCAAATGCAAAGGAAATACCCTCACTTATTTCCGGTTCAGGAAACGCAAGATCTCGAGGAAGAAACAACGACTACTACGCCTACTTAAATTTTGGGACGAAATTTCTTTTAAGGAGTAGGTAATGTAACATCCCGCCTTTTTCCGTTTACTTTTCTGTTTAACTATTTAAATTCCATTATATGTTTATAACGTCTCCTGTTGTTACACGTTTTAAAAATATCTCGTTTAGGTAATTCACGCACCCGCAACCTAACTTGAGGGACTAGTTTCGCCAAAATGCCAAAGAGGTGACTAGCATTTGACTAGTCAACCCACCTCCTCTTTCTTTTCCATTTCATTTTCCTTTTTCTTTCAATACTTTCAAACTTTCTCTCATTTCTCCATTTCAAGAATCATCATCTAAATCCAAGCTAGCGGGTGCCTTGCAAAACAAATTACATATTTGGAATCCTTGCAACTTCCTCTTCAATTCCATACTGATTTCATTACATTTGGGTAACTTTCTAAAATCACTAGATTTTGTGTTCTTGATGTTTTTAACTTATAAAGTTGTTAGTTAGTGTCTATGGCTCAAGTCTAACATGAATATATGAATTATATGTTCGATCTTGTTATTTTTGATAACTAGCATGAACTTGAAAGTTTGGTGTGTTTGATTGATGATTTGATTGCTTAAATGTTGTTAAATGTTATAAATGCATGTATTAAATGTGTTCCTAACATCACTAGCTTCAATTTGATGTGTAGGTTGTTTTAGAAAACTTCATAAACATGATTAGTGCTTTTGGTGAATTTGGGTTAGGGTTCGGTGAACTTGAAATGAACTTTTGATGTATTGAATGCCATGAATTGTTGTTAGTAAGTAATTAGTTGTATTGTATGCTTGATTACCTACGAAACGGCGCGTTACATGGATGCATTTAATTTCCAAATCCTATTTTGTGCATTTATGAACTTGAGCATTAATTGAGCATTAAATGTTGGAAAGTCGATTATTGCAAATGATGTTTTGGGTTGGTGAAATGTATTTAGTTGTGTTCCTTGTCAAATTACCTTTCTAACGATATAAGATACGAGTTCTAAGTGTATACGGTTTGTGTATTATGTTTGTTTGATTTTTGGGTTGAGACTTAGAAAACTGAAACTGGCCAGGTACCAGCTCGCGTGTTATGCCGCGGCGCGGCCAGCCTTTGTCGCGGCGCGACATAAGGCGTGTCCAGCTTCTGACCTCCTTGGTCAAAATAAGAAAAATGTTTGGCACGCTATGGACCTCCGATTCACGTGAGACTTGTTCTAACATGCTTATATATATGAATAAAAACCTCAGAAAAATAGTTCGGGACCCGACCCGAACGTGTTGACTTTTTCGTTGACTTTGACCAACCAAAGTTTGACTTTTTGTCAAACTTAACCAAATGATTATGCAACCTTTCTAGCTTGTTTCTATATTTGTATCTTGCATGAAACTTGACAAATTGATTCACGTGCTACATAATCGAGTCGTAACGAGCCATAGGACTAATTGAACATCTTTGACCTATCGTGTTTACCGTTATTGATACGACCTATTTGTTTAGGTCAAGACTAGCATTGTCCTTTGCACACATTACTTTGTGAAGTACTTTTCATACGTGCACTCAAGGTGAGATCATAGTCCCACTTTTACTCTTTTGAACTTACATTTGGGATGAGAAAACATAAACGTTTCTTTTTACTAAGTGAACACAAGTACTGGAAAACAAACATTCTACATACGAGTTTGAACAAAAATCCTCAATTCGATTATCATTAGTTACACTTGCTGGGTGTAAGCGAGAACTTATGTTATATGGTCATATGGGTTTGACAAACCCTCATTCAAATGGTTCGCTACCGTTTACGAATGAAATATATTTTTGAGAAAAAGTGTATGTTCTAACACTATTGTGATGGGGTTCTATGGAAGAAATGTTAAGCATTGATAATTGGGTGCTCGTGAAACAAACTTTTGGAATGTATTACTATTATATCAATGTTACAAATCTTGTGGTTCACTTGTACTTAATTACTTAAACCTATGATTTCACCAACGTTTTCGTTGACAGATTTCTATGTTTTTCTCTGGTCCTTGAACGTTTTGTGATACATGCTTCCGCTCATTACTTTTGATACTTGCTTGGATGTCGAGTATATACATGCATACATGGAGCATCTTTTGGCTACTTTTAAATCGTGTCGCATAGATTTCAATTGTACTTA
Organism: Rutidosis leptorrhynchoides; assembly: GCF_046630445.1. Classification (NCBI taxonomy): domain Eukaryota; kingdom Viridiplantae; phylum Streptophyta; class Magnoliopsida; order Asterales; family Asteraceae; genus Rutidosis; species Rutidosis leptorrhynchoides. Next base: position 150,068,156 of record NC_092339.1, read on the forward strand.
TAACTTTGTAACGAAACTTTTGGATGAACGATTCTTGTAAACTTGGGAACAAATCTTAACTTTTGAAATGAATGCGACATATTTTCGGTCAAACGTCATTTTAAAGACTTATGACCACGTAATGGGACCTAAGTAGCCGGCGCCGTCAATGACGATTTTGCCGGGTCGCTACAGATGGTATCAGAGCTTTGGTTGTAGAGATTTAGAGTTTATTGGTGTCAACCCCGAGTCATAGGGTACATTAGTGAGTCTAGACTACAACCGGAATATAGACTTGAAGTAGGAATTACTTTACTACTTGTGCATTATACTCGAACTCTTCTATCATATCTAATTCTTATTCAACCTTAATCTCACGTTACTTGATTTAATTGACGCGCCACCTTGACTATATGAAATAGTGTCGAATGCACATATGAATTAGGGTAATATAATTTCCGGGATTATATTACGGTGACTCATATGAACATTCTGACATTATGACATAAAGAATTTAAGGCGAGTCAAGGAAAATTTCTCTCTATCCTTATTCCATATCATGGTTAGTATTATTAAGAATACTAATCAACGGTATTCTTGTGTTTTGAAGGAACAATGCCTCCTCGTCGTGTGCCACGCCATGAGACACCCGAACAAGCTCTACAACGAATGGTAGCCACCACCGTAGAGGCGGCCATGGCCGATCACTCCACCAACAACAATAACAATAACAACAATAACAATCAAGGGGCCGGTAACTCAAGCGAAGGGTGCTCCTACAAAGCCTTCATGGGGTGCAAACCTCACACCTTTGATGGAACCGGGGGACCGGTTATACTCACTCGATGGTTCAAACAAACGGAAGCCGTTTTTAGCATAAGCGGTTTTTGAGACCAAGATAAAGTCAAATATTCCACTCACACTTTCGCCGGTGTCGCCCTCACATGGTGGAACACCTATGTACAATCGGTGGGTACCGATGAAGCTCACGCCCTCTCTTGGGCCGACTTAAGGGAAAAGATGATCGTCGAATATTTCCCTCATGAAGAAACCCGAAGGCTTGAACAAGAGCTAAGAACTTTGAAAGCGGTCGGAAACGATCTCAAGGCTTATAATCAACGATTTTCCGAACTAGCCTTGATGTGCCCAAACCTTGTGAACCCCAAAGCTTTAAGGGTTGAACTTTACATGGATGGTCTCCCAAAGAGCATCAAACACGGGGTAATGTCATCCAAACCCACTAATCATCAAGAAGCTTTGAACATGGCCCGCAAGTTGATAGAAACGGTGGACGAAATTGTAGTGCCGGCACCTAAAGCCGAGGATAAGTCGGGTAACAACAAAAGAAATTGGGTAACCCCCTAATCAAGCAACAACAACTTTGCCAAGAAGCCTTACACCTCCGACGGCAAGAAGGGTTATGCCGGAAACCTACCTCTTTGCAACAAATGCAACAAACATCACTTTGGCGAATGTGGCAAGCTAATTTGCTATCGGTGCCAAGGAATTGGTCATAAGGCCAATGAGTGTAAAAGTGTCGCCCCCATCGCTCGAAAGGGGCCCAATGCACCAAAAACGGGCACTTGTTACGAATGTGGCCAGACGGGCCATTATAGAAATGCATGCCCAAAGAAGAAAGATAACCCCAACACACGCGGCCGAGCTTTCAACATCAACACCGAGGAAGCCCGAGATGACAATGAATTAATCACGGGTACGTTTCTTCTCAACAACAATTATGTTACTTGTTTATTCGATTCGGGTGCCGATAAGAGTTTTGTATCCAAGACTTTGACTCATTCTTTTAACACTCCACCACTTCCACTAGATACCACTTATACCATTGAAGTGGCCAACGGAAAACTATTGAGTGCCGACACATATTACCGGGGGTGTACGTTAAACATTTTGGGTAATGAGTTTGAAATTGACTTGATACCCATGGAACTAGGAAGCTTCGATTTTGTAGTGACCCGAACTTTTCCATGTTTATATATATTAATTGAGATTGATATTTACATGATTAAATGTTTCCAACATGTTAAGCAATCAAACTTGTTAAGACTTGATTAATTGAAATATGTTTCATATAGACAATTGACCACCCAAGTTGACCAGTGATTCACGAACGTTAAAACTTGTAAAAACTATATGATGACATATATATGGATATATATATATAGTTAACATGATACTATGATAAGTAAACATATCATTAAGTATATTAACAATGAACTACATATGTAAAAACAAGACTACTAACTTAATGATTTTTAAACGAGACATATATGTAACGATTATCGTTGTAAAGACATTTAATGTATATATATCATATTAAGAGATATTCATACATGATAATATCATGATAATATAATAATTTAAAATCTCATTTGATATTATAAACATTGGGTTAACAACATTTAACAAGATCGTTAACTTAAAGGTTTAAAAACAACACTTACATGTAACGACTAACGATGACTTAACGACTCAGTTAAAATGTATATACATGTAGTGTTTTAATATGTATTTATACACTTTTGAAAGACTTCAATACACTTATCAAAATACTTCTACTTAACAAAAATGCTTACAATTACATCCTCGTTCAGTTTCATCAACAATTCTACTCGTATGCACCCGTATTCGTACTCGTACAATACACAGCTTTTAGATGTATGTACTATTGGTATATACACTCCAATGATCAGCTCTTAGCAGCCCATGTGAGTCACCTAACACATGTGGGAACCATCATTTGGCAACTAGCATGAAATATCTCATAAAATTACAAAAATATGAGTAATCATTCATGACTTATTTACATGAAAACAAAACTACATATCCTTTATATCTAATCCATACACCAACGACCAAAAACACCTACAAACACTTTCATTCTTCAATTTTCTTCATCTAATTGATCTCTCTCAAGTTCTATCTTCAAGTTCTGAGTGTTCTTCATAAATTCCAAAAGTTCTAGTTTCATAAAATCAAGGATACTTTCAAGTTTGCTAGCTCACTTCCAATCTTGTAAGGTGATCATCCAACCTCAAGAAATCTTTGTTTCTTACAGTAGGTTATCATTCTAATACAAGGTAATAATCATATTCAAACTTTGGTTCAATTTCTATAACTATAACAATCTTATTTCAAGTGATGATCTTACTTGAACTTGTTTTCGTGTCATGATTCTGCTTCAAGAACTTCGAGCCATCCAAGGATCCGTTGAAGCTAGATCCATTTTTCTCTTTTCCAGTAGGTTTATCCAAGGAACTTAAGGTAGTAATGATGTTCATAACATCATTCAATTCATACATATAAAGCTATCTTATTCGAAGATTTAAACTTGTAATCACTAGAACATAGTTTAGTTAATTCTAAACTTGTTCGCAAACAAAAGTTAATCCTTCTAACTTGACTTTTAAAATCAACTAAACACATGTTCTATATCTATATGATATGCTAACTTAATGATTTAAAACCTGAAAACACGAAAAACACCGTAAAACCGGATTTACGCCGTCGTAGTAACACCGCGGGCTGTTTTGGGTTAGTTAATTAAAAACTATGATAAACTTTGATTTAAAAGTTATTATTCTGAGAAAATTATTTTTATTATGAACATGAAACTATATCCAAAAATTATGGTTAAACTCAAAGTGGAAGTATGTTTTCTAAAATGGTCATATAGACGTCGTTCTTTCGACTGAAATGACTACCTTTACAAAAATGACTTGTAACTTATTTTTCCGACTATAAACCTATACTTTTTCTATTTAGATTCATAAAATAGAGTTCAATATGAAACCATAGCAATTGGATTCACTCAAAACGGATTTAAAATGAAGAAGTTATGGGTAAGACAAGATTGGATAATTTTTCTCATTTTAGCTACGTGAAAATTGGTAACAAATCTATTCCAACCATAACTTAATCAACTTGAATTGTATATTATGTAATCTTGAGATACCATAGACACGTATACAATGTTTCGACCTATCATGTCGACACATCTATATATATTTCGGAACAACCATAGACACTCTATATGTGAATGTTGGAGTTAGCTATACAGGGTTGAGGTTGATTCCAAAATATATATAGTTTGAGTTGTGATCAATACTGAGATACGTATACACTGGGTCGTGGATTGATTCAAGATAATATTTATCGATTTATTTCTGTACATCTAATTGTGGACAACTAGTTGTAGGTTACTAACGAGGACAGCTGACTTAATAAACTTAAAACATCAAAATATATTAAAAGTGTTGTAAATATATTTTGAAGATACTTTGATATATATGTATATATTGTTATAGGTTCGTGAATCAACCAGTGGCCAAGTCTTACTTCCCGACGAAGTAAAAATCTGTGAAAGTGAGTTATAGTCCCACTTTTAAAATCTAATATTTTTGGGATGAGAATACATGCAGGTTTTATAAATGATTTACAAAATAGACACAAGTACGTGAAACTACATTCTATGGTTGAATTATCGAAATCGAATATTCCCCTTTTTATTAAGTCTGGTAATCTAAGAATTAGGGAACAGATACCCTAATTGATGCGAATCCTAAAGATAGATCTATCGGGCCCAACAAGCCCCATCCAAAGTACCGGATGCTTTAGTACTTCGAAATTTATATCATATCCGAAGGGTGTCCCGGAATGATGGGGATATTCTTATATATGCATCTTGTTAATGTCAGTTACCAGGTGTTCACCATATGAATGACTTTTATCTCTATGTATGGGATGTGTATTGAAATATGAAATCTTGTGGTCTATTATTATGATTTGATATATATAGGTTAAACCTATAACTCACCAACATTTTTGTTGACGTTTTAAGCATGTTTATTCTCAGGTGATTATTAAGAGCTTCCGCTGTCGCATACTTAAATAAGGACGAGATTTGGAGTCCATGCTTGTATGATATTGTGTAAAAACTGCATTCAAGAAACTTATTTTGTTGTAACATATTTGTATTGTAAACCATTATGTAATGGTCGTGTGTAAACAGGATATTTTAGATTATCATTATTTGATAATCTACGTAAAGCTTTTTAAACCTTTATTGATGAAATAAAGGTTATGGTTTGTTTTAAAAATGAATGCAGTCTTTGAAAAATGTCTCATATAGAGGTCAAAACCTCGCAACGAAATCAATTAATATGGAACGTTTTTAATCAATAAGAACGGGACATTTTAGTTGGTATCAGAGCGTTGGTCTTAGAGAACCAGAATTTTGCATTAGTGTGTCTTATCGAGTTTGTTAGGATGCATTAGTGAGTCTGGACTTCGACCGTGTCTACTTGAAAAATGATTGCTTAACAAATTTTGTTGGAAACTATATATTTTTAACATGTGAATATTATGTGATATATTAATCTCTTAACGCGTTTGATATTATGTGATAGATGTCTACCTCTAGAACAAGTCCCATTGACTCACCTAATAATAATGAAGAGTCAAATGTAAATTGGAATGATTCGTGGACTGATTCACAAGTTCCCGAAGAGGAACCGGAAGAAGAGTCGGAACCAGAAGAAGAATCGGAACCGGAAGAAGAATCGGAACCGGATGAAGAAATAGAACCGGTGGGGGAAATAATAAAACGGTTAAGTAAAAGAAAATCCTCAACCAACCGACCAAGGTTAATTATGGTCAATGGTGTTTCCGCCAAGGAAGCAAAATATTGGGAGGATTACCAATTCTCCGATGAATCGGATTCCGACAAGAATTCCGATGATGTTATAGAAATTACCCCAACTGAATTTAAAAAGGCAAAAGAAAATAATAAGGGAAAGGGCATAAAAATAGAGAAATCTAATTCCAACCCCGATGAACTTTATATGTATCGTCAACCCCCGAAGTCCTTAAGTTGTAACAATGACCCGGGAACCTCTAAACCACCAGGTTTTTCTAAACCAATGTGGACAACGACGGCTCGTATTAGGGGAACATCATATATCCCTAGAAACTTGGCAAAACGATCCAAAACCGAAGAAGAAGAAACAAGCGAGTCGGAATAAGATAGTTGTATTCGTGTGGTGTAATATATGTAATATAGTGTGCTTATGCTTTATGATATATGTAAAAATTGCTTGTATTAATAAGTATTTTTTTTATGAATCTAACTCTTGTCTATTTTACAGTATAAAAACACAAAATGGATAGACAACCCAATATTTTAAGAGACCTACCCAGAGATATGATTGATGAAATCTTGTCTAGAGTCGGTCAGAATTCTTCGGCACAACTATTTAAGGCGAGATCAGTTTGTAAGACATTCGAAGAACGTTCCAAGAATGCCTTGGTTTATAAAAGGCTTTCGTTTGAAACATGGGGGATATCACATTGGGAAACCCATAAGTTACGATGTGTTTACTTTGACGCATATATTGCGGGGAACCCAAACGCTATTTTACGCAACGGGTTAAGAAATTATTTTGACTCAATATATCCGAATATTGGACTTCGTGATTTAGAAAAAGCGGCTAACATGCAACATAAAGAAGCATGTTATGCTTACGGATTAGTAATGTTCGCTTCTCACCAAAGTGAGAACAAGAACATCGGGCTACAACTATTAAACAAAACGTTTCCACAAGTGACGGAGTCGGTAATTGGGGTAAGAAATGAGGTTTTTAGATTGTTACGGGACTGTTGGACATTACGTAACCCTCGTCCCTTTAACGACGTTACAACACGCTGTCTTATCAACGGTCATAACAGTTATGTTCCACAAGACCAAGGATGGGAAGTAATCCTAGTAAAACCAGAATGCATGACTTGTTTCTGGACGTATGAATTACGTGTCTTTATTGTCTTTGCTGAACGACTTGTGTACTAGCTAGAATTATCTTCACAACCATCTTGTATCAAATTTATTGTGTGCTATATTTCATTCTATATGTAAAATAAGCGGTATTGTAAGTTTGTAAAATATTGTGTAAAAGTTTGAACGCGAAATATTATTATAATCAGTTTTTCATATAGAATTGTAGTAGTTGAATTGTATATTAGCTACTAAGTATGAACTTAACGGGTAGGTACTACCCGAATTTAAACTTATAAAACACTAATATGAAGAAAATGCTTTTATAAATGAGTTCATATTATGCTACGAAATACTATTAACTACTCTTAATATTCTGTATGATTAACTTGTTCCATTTGACTATTTTGAAGGAAATGGCACCAACTACTCGACACACCGTGAATATGAATGAAGAGGAATTCCGTACTTTTCTAGCTTCAAACATAGCCGCAGTACAGGCTGCGCTACATACCAACAATAACCTTGGATCTAGCAGTACAGGAAATCGTGTAGGATGCACCTACAAAGAATTCACTGCCTGCAAACCTTTGGAATTTGATGGAACCGAAGGACCGATCGGATTGAAACGGTGGACCGAGAATGTCGAATCGGTGTTTGCCATAAGTAAGTGTACTGAAGAGGACAAAGTGAAGTACGCTACGCATACCTTCACAGGTTCTGCGTTAACATGGTGGAATACCTATCTAGAGCAAGTGGGACAAGATGATGCTTACGCACTACCGTGGTCAGCATTCAAGCACTTGATGAACGAGAAGTACCGTCCCAGAACCGAGGTCAATAAGCTCAAGACAGAACTTAGAGGGTTACGAACCCAAGGATTTGATATTACCACGTACGAAAGACGATTCACAGAATTGTGCCTATTGTGTCCGGGAGCATTCGAAGATGAGGAAGAGAAGATCGACGCGTTTGTGAAAGGATTACCGGAAAGAATCCAAGAAGATATAAGTTCACACGAGCCCGCCTCCATACAACAGGCATGTAGAATGGCTCACAAACTAGTGAACCAGATTGAAGAAAGAATTAAAGAACAGACTGCTGAAGAGGCCAATGTGAAGCAAGTCAAAAGAAAGTGGGAGGAAAACGGTGATAAGAATCACCAATACAACAACAACAGCAATTACAACAATAATCGCAACAATTATCCCAACAATCGCAACATCAATCGCAACTACAACAAACGGCCCAACAACAACAACAATAACAACAGCAACTACAACAATCATCCCAACAACAATAATAACCGCAACAACAACAACAATCAGAAGCAGCTATGCCAAAGGTGTGAAAAGTATCACTCGGGGTTCTGCACCAAATTTTGCAACAAGTGTAAAAGAAATGGTCATAGCGTGGCGAAGTGTGAGGTCTACGGACCAGGGGTTAATAGAACGAAAGGAACAAATGGTGTCGGAACGAGTAATGGCGGAGCAAGTAGTGTCGGAGCAAGTTATGCCAATGTAGTTTGTTATAAATGTGGAAAACCGGGCCACATTATTAGAAATTGCCCGAACCAGGAGAACACGAATGGACAAGGCCGCGGAAGAGTTTTCAATATTAATGCGGCAGAGGCACAGGAAGACCCGGAGCTTGTTACGGGTACGTTTCTTATTGACAATAAATCTGCTTACGTTTTATTTGATTCGGGTGCGGATAGAAGCTATGTGAGTAGAGATTTTTGTGCTAAATTAAGTTGTCCATTGACGCCTTTGGATAGTAAATTTTTACTCGAATTAGCAAATGGTAAATTAATTTCAGCAGATAATATATGTCGGAATCGAGAAATTAAACTGGTTAGCGAAACATTTAAGATTGACTTGATACCAGTAGAGTTAGGGAGTTTTGATGTGATAATCGGTATGGACTGGTTGAAAGAAGTGAAATCAGAGATCGTTTGTTACAAAAATGCAATTCGCATTATACGAGAAAAAGGAAAACCCTTAATGGTGTACGGAGAAAAGGGCAACACGAAGCTACATCTTATTAGTAATTTGAAGGCACAAAAACTAATAAGAAAAGGTTGCTATGCTGTTCTAGCACACATCAAGAAAGTACAAACTGAAGAAAAGAGCATCAATGATGTTCCCATTGCAAAAGAATTTCCCGATGTATTTCTGAAAGAATTACCGGGATTACCCCCACATCGATCCGTTGAATTTCAAATAGATCTTGTACCAGGAGCTGCACCAATAGCTCGTGCTCCTTACAGACTCGCACCCAACGAGATGAAAGAACTGCAAAGCCAATTACAAGAACTTTTAGAGCGTGGTTTCATTCGACCAAGCACATCACCGTGGGGAGCTCCTGTTTTGTGTGTCAAGAAGAAAGATGGTACATTCAGGTTGTGTATCGACTACCGAGAGTTGAACAAACTTACCATCAAGAACCGCTACCCACTACCGAGAATCGACGACTTATTTAATCAACTACAAGGCTCGTCTATTTATTCAAAGATTGACTTACGCTCCGGGTATCATCAAATGCGGGTGAAAGAAGATGATATTCCAAAGACTGCTTTCAGAACACGTTACGGTCATTACGAGTTTATGGTCATGCCGTTTGGTTTAACTAATGCACCAGCTGTGTTCATGGACCTTATGAACCGAGTGTGTGGACCATACCTTGACAAGTTTGTCATTGTTTTCATTGATGACATACTTATTTAATCAAAGAATGACCAAGAACACGGTGAAAATTTGAGAAAGGTGTTAGAAGTATTGAGGAAGGAAGAATTGTACGCTAAGTTTTCAAAGTGTGCATTTTGGTTGGAAGAAGTTCAATTCCTCGGTCACATAGTGAACAAAGAAGGTATTAAGGTGGATCCGGCAAAGATAGAAACTGTTGAAAAGTGGGAAACCCCGAAAACTCCGAAACACATACGCCAGTTTTTAGGACTAGCTGGTTACTACAGAAGGTTCATCCAAGACTTTTCCAGAATAGCAAAACCCTTGACTGCATTAACGCATAAAGGGAAGAAATTTGAATGGAATGATGAACAAGAGAAAGCGTTTCAGTTATTGAAGAAAAAGCTAACTACGGCACCTATATTGTCATTGCCTGAAGGGAATGATGATTTTGTGATTTATTGTGACGCATCAAAGCAAGGTCTCGGTTGTGTATTAATGCAACGAACGAAGGTGATTGCTTATGCGTCTAGAAAATTGAAGATTCACGAACAAAATTATACGACGCATGATTTGGAATTAGGCGCGGTTGTTTTTGCATTAAAGACTTGGAGGCACTACTTATATGGGGTCAAAAGTATTATATATACCGACCACAAAAGTCTTCAACACATATTTAATCAGAAACAACTGAATATGAGGCAGCGTAGGTGGATTGAATTATTGAATGATTACGACTTTGAAATTCGTTACCACCCGGGGAAGGCAAATGTGGTAGCCGATGCCTTGAGAAGGAAGGACAGAGAACCCATTCGAGTAAAATCTATGAATATAATGATTCATAATAACCTTACTACTCAAATAAAGGAGGCGCAACAAGGAGTTTTAAAAGAGGGAAATTTAAAGGATGAAATACCCAAAGGATCGGAGAAACATCTTAATATTCGAGAAGACGGAACCCGGTATAGGGCTGAAAGGATTTGGGTACCAAAATTTGGAGATATGAGAGAAATGGTACTTAGAGAAGCTCATAAAACCAGATACTCAATACATCCTGGAACGGGGAAGATGTACAAGGATCTCAAGAAACATTTTTGGTGGCCGGGTATGAAAGCCGATGTTGCTAAATACGTAGGAGAATGTTTGACGTGTTCTAAGGTCAAAGCTGAGCATCAGAAACCATCAGGTCTACTTCAACAACCCGAAATCCCGGAATGGAAATGGGAAAACATTACCATGGATTTCATCACTAAATTGCCAAGGACTACAAGTGGTTTTGATACTATTTGGGTAATAGTTGATCGTCTCACCAAATCAGCACACTTCCTGCCAATAAGAGAAGATGACAAGATGGAGAAGTTAGCACGACTGTATTTGAAGGAAGTCATCTCCAGACATGGAATACCAATCTCTATTATCTCTGATAGGGATGGCAGATTTATTTCAAGATTCTGGCAGACATTACAGCAAGCATTAGGAACTCGTCTAGACATGAGTACTGCCTATCATCCACAAACTGATGGGCAGAGCGAAAGGACGATACAAACGCTTGAAGACATGCTACGGGCATGTGTTATTGATTTCGGAAACAGTTGGGATCGACATCTACCGTTAGCAGAATTTTCCTACAACAACAGCTACCATTCAAGCATTGAGATGGCGCCGTTTGAAGCACTTTATGGTAGAAAGTGCAGGTCTCCGATTTGTTGGAGTGAAGTGGGGGATAGACAGATTACGGGTCCGGAGATTACACAAGAAACTACCGAGAAGATCATCCAAATTCAACAACGGTTGAAAACCGCCCAAAGTCGACAAAAGAGCTACGCTGAAATTAAAAGAAAAGATATAGAATTTGAAATTGGAGAGATGGTCATGCTTAAAGTTGCACCTTGGAAAGGCGTTGTTCGATTTGGTAAACGAGGGAAATTAAATCCAAGGTATATTGGACCATTCAAGATTATTGATCGTGTCGGACCAGTAGCTTACCGACTTGAGTTACCTCAACAACTCGCGGCTGTACATAACACTTTCCACGTCTCGAATTTGAAGAAATGTTTTGCTAAAGAAGATCTCACTATTCCGTTAGATGAAATCCAAATCAACGAAAAACTTCAATTCATCGAAGAACCCGTCGAAATAATGGATCGTGAGGTTAAAAGACTTAAGCAAAACAAGATACCAATTGTTAAGGTTCGATGGAATGCTCGTAGAGGACCTGAGTTCACCTGGGAGCGTGAAGATCAGATGAAGAAGAAATACCCGCATCTATTTCCAGAAGATTCGTCAACACCTTCAACAGCTTAAAATTTCGGGACGAAATTTATTTAACGGGTAGGTACTGTAGTGACCCGAACTTTTCCATGTTTATATATATTAATTGAGATTGATATTTACATGATTAAATGTTTCCAACATGTTAAGCAATCAAACTTGTTAAGACTTGATTAATTGAAATATGTTTCATATAGACAATTGACCACCCAAGTTGACCGGTGATTCACGAACGTTAAAACTTGTAAAAACTATATGATGACATATATATGGATATATATATAGTTAACATGATACTATGATAAGTAAACATATCATTAAGTATATTAACAATGAACTACATATGTAAAAACAAGACTACTAACTTAATGATTTTTAAACGAGACATATATGTAACGATTATCGTTGTAAAGACATTTAATGTATATATATCATATTAAGAGATATTCATACATGATAATATCATGATAATATAATAATTTAAAATCTCATTTGATATTATAAACATTGGGTTAACAACATTTAACAAGATCGTTAACTTAAAGGTTTAAAAACAACACTTACATGTAACGACTAACGATGACTTAACGACTCAATTAAAATGTATATACATGTAGTGTTTTAATATGTATTTATACACTTTTGAAAGACTTCAATACACTTATCAAAATACTTCTACTTAACAAAAATGCTTACAATTACATCCTCGTTCAGTTTCATCAACAATTCTACTCGTATGCACCCGTATTCGTACTCGTACAATACACAGCTTTTAGATGTATGTACTATTGGTATATACACTCCAATGATCAGCTCTTATCAGCCCATGTGAGTCACCTAACACATGTGGGAACCATCATTTGGCAACTAGCATGAAATATCTCATAAAATTACAAAAATATGAGTAATCATTCATGACTTATTTACATGAAAAAAAAATTACATATCCTTTATATCTAATCCATACACCAACGACCAAAAACACCTACAAACACTTTCATTCTTCAATTTTCTTCATCTAATTGATCTCTCTCAAGTTCTATCTTCAAGTTCTAAGTGTTCTTCATAAATTCCAAAAGTTCTAGTTTCATAAAATCAAGGATACTTTCAAGTTTGCTAGCTCACTTCCAATCATGTAAGGTGATCATCCAACCTCAAGATATCTTTGTTTCTTACAGTAGGTTATCATTCTAATACAAGGTAATAATCATATTCAAACTTTGGTTCAATTTCTATAACTATAACAATCTTATTTCAAGTGATGATCTTACTTGAACTTGTTTTCGTGTCATGATTCTGCTTCAAGAACTTCGAGCCATCCAAGGATCCGTTGAAGCTAGATCCATTTTTCTCTTTTCCAGTAGGTTTATCCAAGGAACTTAAGGTAGTAATGATGTTCATAACATCATTCAATTCATACATATAAAGCTATCTTATTCGAAGGTTTAAACTTGTAATCACTAGAACATAGTTTAGTTAATTCTAAACTTGTTCGCAAACAAAAGTTAATCCTTCTAACTTGACTTTTAAAATCAAATAAACACATGTTCTATATCTATATGATATGCTAACTTAATGATTTAAAACCTGAAAACACGAAAAACACCGTAAAACCGGATTTACGCCGTCGTAGTAACACCGCGGGCTGTTTTGGGTTAGTTAATTAAAAACTATGATAAACTTTGATTTAAAAGTTGTTATTCTGAGAAAATGATTTTTATTATGAACATGAAACTATATCCAAAAATTATGGTTAAACTCAAAGTGGAAGTATGTTTTCTAAAATGGTCATCTAGACGTCGTTCTTTCGACTGAAATGACTACCTTTACAAAAATGACTTGTAACATATTTTTCCGACTATAAACCTATACTTTTTCTGTTTAGATTCATAAAATAGAGTTCAATATGAAACCATAGCAATTGGATTCACTCAAAACGGATTTAAAATGAAGAAGTTATGGGTAAGACAAGATTGGATAATTTTTCTCATTTTAGCTACGTGAAAATTGGTAACAAATCTATTCCAACCATAACTTAATCAACTTGAATTGTATATTATGTAATCTTGAGATACCATAGACACGTATACAATGTTTCGACCTATCATGTCGACACATCTATATATATTTCGGAACAACCATAGACACTCTATATGTGAATGTTGGAGTTAGCTATACAGGGTTGAGGTTGATTCCAAAATATATATAGTTTGAGTTGTGATCAATACTGAGATACGTATACACTGGGTCGTGGATTGATTCAAGATAATATTTATCGATTTATTTCTGTACATCTAATTGTGGACAACTAGTTGTAGGTTACTAACGAGGACAGCTGACTTAATAAACTTAAAACATCAAAATATATTAAAAGTGTTGTAAATATATTTTGAACATACTTTGATATATATGTATATATTGTTATAGGTTCGTGAATCAACCAGTGGCCAAGTCTTACTTCCCGACGAAGTAAAAATCTGTGAAAGTGAGTTATAGTCCCACTTTTAAAATCTAATATTTTTGGGATGAGAATACATGCAGGTTTTATAAATGATTTACAAAATAGACACAAGTACGTGAAACTACATTCTATGGTTGAATTATCGAAATCGAATATGCCCCTTTTTATTAAGTCTGGTAATCTAAGAATTAGGGAACAGACACCCTAATTGACGCGAATCCTAAAGATAGATCTATCGGGCCTAACAAGCCCCATCCAAAGTACCGGATGCTTTAGTACTTCGAAATTTATATCATATCCGAAGGGTGTCCCGAAATGATGGGGATATTCTTATATATGCATCTTGTTAATGTCAGTTACCAGGTGTTCACCATATGAATGACTTTTATCTCTATGTATGGGATGTGTATTGAAATATGAAATCTTGTGGTCTATTATTATGATTTGATATATATAGGTTAAACCTATAACTCACCAACATTTTTGTTGACGTTTTAAGCATGTTTATTCTCAGGTGATTATTAAGAGCTTCCGCTGTCGCATACTTAAATAAGGACGAGATTTGGAGTCCATGCTTGTATGATATTGTGTAAAAACTGCATTCAAGAAACTTATTTTGTTGTAACATATTTGTATTGTAAACCATTATGTAATGGTCGTGTGTAAACAGGATATTTTAGATTATCATTATTTGATAATCTACGTAAAGCTTTTTAAACCTTTATTGATGAAATAAAGGTTATGGTTTGTTTTAAAAATGAATGCAGTCTTTGAAAAACGTCTCATATAGAGGTCAAAACCTCGCAACGAAATCAATTAATATGGAACGTTTTTAATCAATAAGAACGGGACATTTCAGATTTAATAATTGGTATGAATTGGCTAGCCAAAACAAAATCTCACATCCTTTGTGATCTTAACACAATCCGAATTTTTATCAAGAATGGTGAACCTCTGATCGTCTATGGCGATAAGAGTTGCACCGGACTCAACCTCGTTTCATGCATTAAAGTTAGAAAACTACTCCGTAAGGGTTGTTTTCCTTGCTCACGTTAAGAAAGTTGAGTCCGATGAGAAGCACATCGATGATGTGCCAATTGTTAGTGACTATTCCGATGTATTTCCCGACGAGTTACGTGGTCTTCCACCTCATCGACCGGTTGAATTCCAAATCGATCTTATTCCAGGAGCCGCACCCGTAGCACGTGCACTATATAGACTCGCTCCATCCGAAATGCAAGAATTGCAAAGTCAAATCCAAGAACTACTTGATCGTGATTTTATCCAACCTAGCCATTCACGTTGGGGCGCTCCGATTTTGTTTGTTAAAAAGAAAGACGGATCCCTACGAATGTGCATTGATTATTGTGAACTAAACAAATTGACGGTTAAGAACTGATATCCTCTTCCGCGCATCGATGACCTCTTTGGTCAATTACAAGGATCACGTGTATATTCAAAAATCGATCTCCGCTCGGGTTATCATCAATTAAGGGTTAAGGGGGAAGATGTCTCCAAAACCTCTTTCCGAACTCGTTTTGGTAGTTATGAATTCCTTGTCATGCCATTTGGTCTCACTAATGCACCAGCGGTGTTCATGGATCTTATGAACCGCGTGTGCAAACCGTATCTTGACAAATTGATTATCATGTTCATCGATGATATTTTGGTTTATTCTAAAAGTAAAGAAGAACACGAGGAACATCTCTGACTTGTGCTTGAACTTTTAAGACAAGAACGACTCTATGCCAAATTCTTCAAGTGTGAATTTTGGTTAAAGGAAGTTCAATTTCTTGGTCATGTTGTAAGTGACCAAGGTATTAAAGTCGATCCAACTAAAATCGAAGCCATTAGTAAATGGGAGACTCCTACTACTCCTACTCACATTCATCAATTCTTGGGTCTCGCCGGATACTATCGTAGATTCATCAAAGATTTCTCTTTGGTCGCTCGTCCTCTAACCGCGTTAACTCATAAGGGAAGAAAATTCATTTGGGCAACCGAACAAGAATCCGCATTTCAAATCTTGAAAACGAAGCTAACCACCGCTCCTATCTTGTCACTTCCCGAAGGCAACGATGATTTTGTTGTGTATTGCGACGCCTCAAAACATGGTTTTGGGAGTGTGTTGATGCAACGAACGAAGGTCATTTCTTATGCTTCTCGACAACTCAAAATTCATGAACGAAACTACACGACACATGATCTCGAACTCGGAACCGTTGTCTTTGCACTTAAAATGTGGAGACACTATCTTTATGGAACCAAGAATACTATCTTTACCGATCACAAAAGTCTCCAACACATCTTCAATCAAAAGCAACTAAACATGAGACAACGAAGGTGGATTGAAACCTTAAACGATTACGATTGCGAGCTTCGTTACCATCCCGGAAAGGCAAATGTAGTAGCCGATGCCTTAAGTCAAAAGGAAAGAGCGGTGCCTCTTCGTGTCCGAGCCTTAAACATCACCATCCACACAAACTTTAATAGCCAAATTCGGGTAGCCCAAGATGAAGCTCTCAAGGATGAAAATGTTTCACGCGAGCTCTTGAACATTCTCGTCTCTCGATTCTAAAATAAGGAAACCGGGCTCCGATATTTTACCGGAAGGATTTGGGTGCCTAGTTATGGGGACCTACGAAGTCTTATTTTAGATGAAGCCCATAAGTCACGATACTCGATTCACCCCGGTGCCAATAAGATGTACCACGACCTTAAACAACAATATTGGTGGCCTAACATCAAAAGGGACGTAGCTACTTATGTTTCCAAGTGTTTGACATGTTCCAAAGTCAAAGCCGAATACCAAAGACCGTCCGGACTACTTCAACAACCCGAAATCCCGCAATGGAAGTGGGAAAGGATAACGATGGATTTTATCACCAAACTACCAAAGACGGTTGGCGGTTATGATACTATTTGGGTTATTGTTGACCGACTCACCAAATCCGCGCACTTCCTAGCCATGAAGGAAACCGATAAAATGGAGAAACTTGCACAACTTTACATTAAGGAGATCGTAGCCCGACACGGTGTACCGTTATCGATTATCTCCGAACGAGATGGTCGTTTTGTTTCTAGATTTTGGCATACTTTACAAGAAGCGTTGGGAACGACTTTAGACTTGAGCACCGCATACCATCCGCAAACCGATGGACAAAGCGAACGCACAATTCAAACCTTGGAAGACATGCTACGAGCTTGCGTTGTCAACTTTGGAAAAGCTTGGGATAAGCACTTGCCTCTCGCCGAATTCTCTTACAATAATAGTTATCATGCGAGTATTAACGCCGCACCATTCGAAGCTTTATATGGCCGAAAATTTTGCTCACCTCTTTGTTGGGCCGAAGTAGGCGACACACAAATCACCGGACCCGAACTCATTCAAGAAACAACCGAGAAAATCATTCAAATCCGAGATAGGCTTAGGACGGCCCGAAGTCGTCAAAAGAGCTATACCGACAAACGACGCAATGACCTCGAATTTCAAGTCGATGATCGAGTAATGTTAAAAGTCGCACCTTGGAAAGGTGTAATCCGTTTTGAGAAGCGCGGGAATCTAAATCCACGGTATATTGGTCCTTTCGAAATCTTGGAGCGTATTGGAACCGTTGCTTATCATTTAGATCTTCCACCTCAATTGAGCTCTGTTCATCCTACCTTCTATGTATCTAACTTGAAAAAGTGTCTTTCCAAACCCGACATCATCATTCCTCTCGAAGAACTTACTATTGATGATAAACTTTATTTTGTGGAGGAACCGGTTGAAATCGTGGACACCTCCGTCAAGACTTTGAAACAAAGTCGAATTCCGATTGTCAAGGTTCGTTGGAATGCCAAAAGAGGACCCGAGTTTACTTGAGAAAGGCAAGATCAAATGCAAAGGAAATACCCTCACTTATTTTCGGTTCCGGAAACGCAAGATCCCGATGAAGAAACAACGACTACTACGCCTACTTAAATTTTGGGACGAAATTTCTTTTAAGGAGTAGGTAATGTAACATCCCGCCTTTTTCCGTTTAACTATTTAAATTCCGTTATATGTTTATAACGTCTCCTGTTGTTACGCGTTTTAAAAATATCTCGTTTAGGTAATTCACGCACCCGCAACCGAACTCGAGGGACTAGTTTCGCCAAAATGCCAAAGAGGTGACTAGCATTTGACTAGTCAACTCACCTCCTCTTTCTTTTCCATTTCATTTTCCTTTTTCTTTCAATACTTTCAAACTTTTTCTCATTTCTCCATTTCAAGAATCATCATCTAAATCCAAGCTAGCGGGTGTCTTGCAAAACAAATTACATATTTGGAATCCTTGCAACTTCCTCTTCGATTCCATACCGATTTCATTACATTTGGGTAACTTTATAAAATCACTAGATTTTGTGTTCTTGATGTTTTTAACTTATAAAGTTGTTAGTTAGTGTCTATGGCTCAAGTCTAACATGAATATATGAATTATATGTTCGATCTTGTTATTTTTGATAACTAGCATGAACTTGAAAGTTTGGTATGTTTGATTGATGATTTAATTGCTTAAATGTTGTTAAATGTTATAAATGCATATATTAAATGTGTTCCTAACATCACTAGCTTCAATTTGATATGTAGGTTGTTTTAGAAAACTTCATAAACATGATTAGTGCTTTTGCTGAATTTGGGTTAGGGTTCGGTGAACTTGAAATGAACTTTTGATGTATTGAATGCCATGAATTGTTGTTAGTAAGTAGTTAGTTGTATTGTATGCTTGATTACCTACGAAACGGCGCGTTACATGGATGCATTTAATTCCCAAATCCTATTTTGTGCATTTATGAACTTGAGCATTAATTGAGCATTAAATGTTGGAAAGTCGGTTATTGCAAATGATGTTTTTGGTTGGTGAAATGTATTTAGTTGTGTTCCTTGTCAAATTACCTTTCTAACGATATAAGATACGACTTCTAAGTGTATACGGTTTGTGTATTATGTTTGTTTGAATTTTGGGTTGAGACTTAGAAAACTGAAACTGGCCAGGTACCAGCTCGCGTGTTATGCCGCGGCGCGGCAAGCCTTTGTCGCGGCGCAACATAAGGCGTGTCCAGCTTCTGACCTCCTTGGTCAAAATAAGAAAAATGTTTGGCACGCTATGGACCTCCAATTCACGTGAGACTTATTCTAACATGCTTATATATGAATAAAAACCTCAGAAAAATAGTTCGGGACCCGACCCGAACGTGTTGACTTTTTCGTTGACTTTGACCAACCAAAGTTTGACTTTTTATCAAACTTAACCAAATGATTATGCAACCTTCCTAGCTTGTTTCTATACTTGTATCTTGCATGAAACTTGACAAATTGATTCACATGCTACATAATCGAGTCGTAACGATCCATAGGACTAATTGAACATCTTTGACCTATCGTGTTTACCGTTATTGATACGATCTATTTGTTTAGGTCAAGACTAGTATTGTCCTTTGCACACGTTACTTTGTGAAGTACTTTTCATACGTGCACTCAAAATGAGATCATAGTCTCACTTTTACTCTTTTGAACTTACATTTGGAATGAGAAAACATAAACGTTTCTTTTTACTAAGTGAACACAAGTAGAGGAAAACAAACATTCTACATACGAGTTTGAACAAAAATCCTCAATTCGATTATCATTAGTTACACTTGCCGGGTGTAAGCGAGAACTTATGTTATATGGCCATATGGGTTTGACAAACCCTCATTCAAACGGTTCGCTACCGTTTACGAATGAAATATATTTTCAAGAAACAGTGTATGTTCTAACACTATTGTGATGGGGTTCTATGGAAGGAATGTTAAGCATTGATAATTGGGTGCTCGTGAAACAAACTTTTGGAATGTATTACTATTATATCAATGTTACAAATCTTGTGGTTCACTTGTACTTAATTACTTAAACCTATGATTTCACCAACGTTTTCGTTGACAGATTTCTATGTTTTTCTCAGGTCCTTGAACGTTTTGTGATACATGCTTCCGCTCATTACTTTTGATACTTGCTTGGATGTCGAGTACATCTTTTGGCTACTTTTAAATCGTGTCGCATAGATTTCAATTGTACTTATAACTTTGTAACGAAACTTTTGGATGAACGATTCTTGTAAACTTGGGAACAAATCTTAACTTTTGAAATGAATGCGACATATTTTCGGTTAAACGTCATTTTAAAGACTTATGACCACGTAATGGGACCTAAGTAGCCGGCGCCGTCAATGACAATTTTGTCGGGTCGCTACAAACAACAACTAGTAAGTAATTTAAACAACAAGAACAAGTAAACAACAAACAAATGATGATGATATATGTATGTGTGCTACGGTTTTAGTACAAGAAAAGGAGGAGAAGAAAAGTCTATGTTACTTACAAGAAAGGAGAGAAAATGAGAGAAAAGATGAGAGAACTTGCAAGTAAATTGTGTGTGTGTAAATGAGAGAGTAATACTAGTAATTGAAGTAGTAAAAAAAAACATAAAACTCCTCTAAAAGCCTTGAAGGCTGACGGTTCATCAAGGAATCAAGGGGGAGACAAATATCCACAAGGTTCTTACAAGTATGGTTCAAAAGTTGGTTACAAGGGGTATGTTCATGGGGATAAGGTGCAAGTAACATGTAACTAGATTCTTACTAAGTTAATCTATCTAGTTAAGTCTTAAGGTGATACTTGCAAGATAGTAATGGGCTAATAAGTCCATTAAGTGAGTAGGGTGGGCTTCTAAGCCCACTAATCAAGAGCCCATGTCCAATTAAGTAATAATCCAAACAAAAGCCCAAGTAATTAACTAGTAGCCATAGTTAATTAAAATGATTAATAAAACTTAATCATGAATGTAAATAATATTCAAAATATTATTCTTGAAAGTTTCGTGTGTCACAAAGACGTTTCGGGCATTTAAAGTCAAGTATGGTAACAAGTAAATGTATATAAACAATACATTCATTAAATCACAAGTATTAATAATAATTATTAATAAATAAACGTTGGAAAATCCAGGGTCATTACATTACCCACCTGTTAAAGAAAATTTCGTCTCGAAATTTTAAGGAGTGACCAACAATGGTACCGTATTCGAATAAGAAGGGGCGTATCAAAGTTCCATGAGTCTCGTGGGCTCAAAAGTAAGTTATTTACCCTGAAAGGTATTTCGGTGTATGAAAGTAAGAATGGGTACATGCCATTAATTAAGTCTTTTGTCCTAAGAGATCAACAATTCGATTTCGTTTCTGTTTAACATGAGTATGTCATCTGAATGTATATCCACAAAGGGAAGATGGTGTTTTTAGCCTTACAGGCATCTTTGGTAAGCTGGATGCGTGAAATGCATCATGAATGATTCTAAGCTCCTCTGAAACATTGAGCGAGTATGTCGCAACACGAAGCTGACAGGTAGAATGGAAAACATGGTGATCACAACCATGCGCTTAGATGTCTGGATAGTGTTAGCCACAGATTTTACAAAACCCCTTGATTTTGGAAGGAAGCCATAGGCATAAGGAACCCGATATTTAAGAACGTTTCATTTGAATAAGTGAATTGAAATTTTAGCTAAAAGTGACCAATCGGACTTGCAAACCGTAATTATTCGTAGTATCTTCAGAACGGTCTGAACGAACAATGAGGGATATCACCTGGTTTACCATACTACAGATGAACCTATCCTTGGATGAAACTAAAACACAGTTCCGTAATGTAGCTTCATCCTTTCAGTTACATGTTGAAGTTAGGGTTAACGTTAATTAGAGCAACATACAGTTGCAACCAATGAAGGAAGAATTATATAGAGTATTCACATCAGTGTCGTAAATGTTTTAAGCAGTCCCCTCCCAAGGGATAACAAGATTCATAGGTTCTCAAGGTATCTTATATTACATTTCTGAAAGAAAGTCGCACGAAAGGTGTGGTCTTTGAACGAGAGTGAGCCCTTCGAGTGGTTCGTTCTGAATTTATCCGTGTACTTAAGGGGATGTGCGGATGAGAAGATACGTGAACCCTTGGTCCTAACGAATGGTTTACTCCGAGTGAAAAGAATTTCCAAAAATGATTCTTGTGTCTCAACATACTGATTCATAGCGATGAGGTTTACGAGGGTGTTGTGATTTGCTGTGAAGTATTGAGAACAGTAACCCACCTAGTACCTTTCCTACAATAGGGTGACCAATGAGTGTACCTCAGAAAACTGATTTATCGGCCCACATTTTTGTCATGTCTAGATTTAAAAAGAACATTTTATCGGTGCAAAGATTTTCTAACAAATTTTATTAAACCGTCATCCAAAGTGGCTCAAGAGTTTTTAACAAAGATCTTAATAGTAAGTTTCATCTCTAACAGAGGGCGAGAAAAAGTGTGATCCATACATGGTGTATTCTAATATGAAAACCTTTAATAAAATCAACTAAGGGAGTTTTGAAAAACAAAACCTTTAACCGTTTGTTGTGACAACGTAAACGGAACGAAGTTCCTAGTAAATTTGGAAGTAGGTACAACGTGTACCATTTTGCACAAAACTATTTGACTTAAGTTGAATAACTCGGTAAAGGAGCGGTTTTTAAATAATTTGAAGATATAACTTAGTATGAAAATAAGTAAGTATAATTTTATACATATATGGTTTTATAAATCGTATAAGTGACAGGAAGTTTTTAGTACTTTCATTGTCTGTAAATCTTATGAGGACTGCACAATAAACAACGTGTAAAAATTTTGATAAACATAGTTTTTCGTATTTCAAAGGTTACGAGTTGAAAAAGATTGAGTGGAAAAGCTTTAAATCATCGGGTGACCAGTTACTAGGTAGTGAAAACTAATGACATAAATGTAGTTTTGGTAATTATCAGGACACAAGTCTTTGGGCCAAATATATACGTGCGAAGCCGTTGCTAAAAGTGAGGTACGAAGTATAGAGCACGAGGATGAGAAGTTAATTGCTTCTTGAATTTGTAAAGTGCCAAACAGGTTATGACTAGTATTAAAGTCAGAATAATGATGGTGTTAATACCACTAAATGAGAATCCCTTGGAATGAGTCAGGACTTAGAGTTATGTAAGAAAGAGTATTGTTCCAACAGGTGTGGTGAAATAAATCCATGGGGTAACGCAATAGTTTTGAATGGTTTAAGTCTCAGTGGATTCCCAAAGGCCTTTCATGACGTGGTAGTCAGTGCATTTATCACATGCACATGAATCTCTCGATTTTGACGGTTATAAAGCCTTTATGATGACTTGGATACGAATAACACGAAAAGTTTTAGATGATAAGCAACGAAAGTTTTATAGAAATTGTTTATGGTGACAATGTAAGAGAAGGAACGAAGTTCTTAGTAAATTAGGGTTATGTACAACACGTAGCGTTCAAAGTATAATATCTTTTGAATGAAAGATTTGATTTGTAAAAGTGAAAGTAAAGTTTCATATGTATATGTCAAAAATAAGTAATTATTTACTTTATTTTATATAACAGGTACGATTTCAAAAATTTGCATGAATGGCAAACAAAATAAGTTTATTATTATTATTAATTTTTTTTTTTAAGCTTTGAGAGGATAGCACAGTAAAATAATGTGTGTAAAATTTTGGCAAATAAAATTTTCATATTTCGGAGGTAACAAGTTGGAAAAGGTTGATGAGAATTGAGTAAAAGACTTTTGAAAATTTCGAGTGATATTTGAGGTAATAAAAATCGTTGAATTTATATGTGATTGACGACTATTAGTAGAGCATAAGTCCTTTGACCCAAAATGTTTAAGTGTGAAGTTGTTGCTTACAAGTGAGATACGAATGGGAGGGCATGAGGATGAGAGTTAACCACTCATTGATTTTAGGAAAATTTCGAACTGGATTGACAAATGTCGAGGTAAGAAGGATGATGTTGTGGTTATCATCGAATAAGAAATTCCTCGTAATAAGTTAGGATTTAGAGTTGCGTAGGAATGAGTATCAAATGAGGTTCTTGGGTAATCTTCAATATAGAATTTGAATTGCTGAAGTGACGGGATACAATTTCCTTTAAGTAACGTTGTGCAAGTTTGTCCATTGTATCGGTTTCTTTCATGGCTAGGAAGTGAGCAGTTTTGGCGAGATGGTCAATAATAACCCAGATGATGTCCTAACCACCTTACCATTTTTAGTAGCTTAGTGATGAATTTCTTCCCATTTCCATTGTGGGATTTCGGGTTGTTGTTAGGTAACTAATAAGGTTCAGTTTTCGGGCTACATCTCTTCCCATAATAGTTTCACCCTTCATGCGAGGTATACGAATAAATTTTCCTCATTATAAATAAATTCCGCTTTCATCCTTGAAAGTCAGTTCGTTCCAACTATTTTATCAAAACTTCCTAATTTGATGGGTATTAAGTTAATCTTAAAGTTCATCCCCACGATTGCATCCAATTTCCCAAATTGGTGGGTGTTAGGTTAATCTTAAGGTTCATTCCAACCAATCTTATTATGCTGCTGTGAAAATTTTATCAATCTTCTCAAATAACATATGCGTAGGTAACTAATACTTTTCAACTACTACATTAAAACTTCCAGGTTTGGTTAATATGAGATCATCTCCAAATGACCCACCTGTTAATCTTAAAGTACTACCTTAAATTATTCCTCTATCTTTCTCAGCTTACCATTTGCTTGTCCTATAGAATACTTAACCCTCATGGTTGTTAATGGCTTATTAATCATAACACTAAGGTGCTTTAAATATAAGGTTTCTATCGCCCCAGTATTAAACAACCTTGAGACAATAAAACGTTGTGATGAAACGTACCCTAACTAAAATCAGAATTCCATGTGAGTTTCCATAACTAAGATAACGATTGCTTTACCGCAGGTAAGTTTAATGTTTTTCCTATATGGGAACTTTTTCCTTAAATGTCCAGCGCGTCGATATCTATAACAAATTTTCGGGTTATCAGTTATGCAATCAAATCCCTTCTTGTATAGTATCTGGGCTACGTGGTTATTCCTTCCCTACCTTTGACAGACTATAATGCGTATGCTCAAATGATCCCTGCAAAAATTTTCCCTGGATCACCCCATATTCCTCATGTAGTAACATTGGAACTTCTGCATGATTTACTTCAATATAATCACGCTGGCCTGGCGTCATTATATTGTACTAAATCGTACGTTCATTCCAATATCATTCCATATGGTCAATGTAACGTGATCACTTCCAATTATACACAATTTCATCTAACGGTGCTTTATCTATGCCATCTCAAACCAGAATCTACATAACTAATCTCACAGTTTCTCGATGTGGGTGCATAGGTTCCGTAGATCATACATTAATGCCTAAATGTCCCGAAGTTTCTTCAAAGGTTCGGATTCAGGTAACGTTGTTAGGTTCCTTCTAGATGTTCAATCCGGGTCTCGCGTCGGATTGTACGTGTAGAAAGTAGTAATACGATGTGTTTGAGCATCAGTAGAAGATACTATGACCTTGTGAAAGGAGATGTCCTCCCGACTTATCCAATGTCTAGGAGTGTTAGGGACTTAAGTCCAAAAGTGTCATCAGATCGTTGAGTAGTGGTGAAGAATGAAAGAGATAAGTGACGGTCATGCAAGCGTACCGGATATGTGTCATCTGAACAATCTTCTAGATTGCGTGAAGTAACGTTTCGATCTCTGGAACGGTGGAGTAGTAGTAACAGGTGGATTACACTACTAGTTCTTAGGGTTAGACGAGCGGGTAAGTAGTTCAGGAAAACATCCGAACTGGGAAGGATAAGTTCTCCACGTCGGTATAGTGAATAGTAGGCATGTAGCAAGAGTGAAATCAGGCATAACAACTACAGCAGGCTAGATCGTATACAACAGCATGTAGCATGGTAATAGTAACAGTGTCATACCGAAGTAATATGCTAAAAGCAGATAGCAGCATGCAGTAGCGAGAGTAAACAAAAGCATACGGCGAGTTTACGCAGCAGTAAAAGGAAACGGTAGCATGCAGTAAGTTCATACAGCAGTAGAAGTAAGTAGTGGCATGCAGTAGTATAACACAGTAGCATGCAGCAGATTCCGCAGAAACAAGTAAACTAGCAAGTTGTAGATTAGTCCTATTAGTGAATCCAACTCGGGTCGGTCTTAGACTCACTAATGCATCCTAATTCCCTACAACCAATGCTCTGATACCAAATGTGACGCCCCGTACTAAATCAACATGTACAGACCATCAACAACCGGATCATTACAAGGTCAAACACTATATGCGTTTTCAAAACAAGTTTGCATTCATGATAAAAGGTGACGTCATAACCAACGTCAAATGTTTTACAATCAAAAGTATGCTTCACTGAACAGAAGCAAATAGCAATAGTACGTGACCCTTAGGTCATTACAAATCATTTTTCAAAAGTAGTAAAGTTTGAATGCAAGATAGTATGTTTCATGCGGTGACAACTCTAGTAAGCGCAGCGGAAGTCTACGAGGCATGACTAGTACACAGCGGAAGCAAGCAACCTTAAGCACCTGAGAAAAACATGCTTAAAAACATCAACACAAAGGTTGGTGAGCTATAATTTAAGTAAAACAGTAATGTAAGGTAGGCCACGAGATTTCAGTGCTTCAACAAGCGTTTAAATCAGTAATCCAAATTAGTATGATAAAGTATATGTTCAACCGTGGGCACTCGGTAACTAACTTAACGTTTAATAATATATCACCCCCTGAAAGTACACTTGGCAAGTGCGTATATTTACGAAGTATTAAACACTCGTTAAATGCTAGCGCGACTAGCCCGAGTGGGGATGTCAAACCTTATGGATCCATATCTAAGATTCGCGTTCACCGGTTCAAAAACCAATGACTAAACGTTACCGATCTATAGGGAATGTTTATGCCATTGTATAACCCACACATATATAAAGTTTAAGTACTCGTGCCTAGTATGTAAAACGTAAAATGCGCATGTATTCTCAGTTCCCAAAATAGTTAAAGTAAAAAGGGATGCTATAACTCACAATGATAAAGTAGCGGTAAAGTATGACTCGGGAAAAGTAAGCAAGTATGTAGGTCCGGAAAGTCCTCAACCTAAGTCAAATAGTACTAAGTCATTAAATCGTCCCAATAGGTTTAAATGTATGTAAATTAGGTCTTAAAGGTCATCATCATTCATCATCAAACAAAAGGTGTAAAGTAAGTTTAGTTCATGAAAGAAGTTTAAAACAAAGGCTGATTTCGGTCAGTCACCACGGCCTCTAAACCTACTAAAATAAGGTGGATCCAGTGGCCATGGCTCCGCATATGAGTCCTTTAGTTGTGGTAAAAATCCCAGATGCAAACTCATCTTTGTTTGACCGTGGCGACTGTCTAAGTGCGAGTAGGTCAGAATTTTCAGCACAACGTTAAAAGGACATAGCGACGATCGGAGGGCCATAAATCCTAAACCGTAACTCGGATTAAGACGAGTCCTAAATGAAAAGTTATCTACTCGAACAGAGCTATCAGAAAATCATCTTTATAATAGCCCAAGTTGTACGGGTCAGACACAGAAACAGTAAAACAGTAGGTTCCGGGGTTTCTTGGTACTCGATGCTTATCACGGTTCTCATCCTTGATGCATATAGCTTCAAGTGTACAACTCGTTGATGTGTTTACATCATCTTTACCAAGTTTTGACCATCATAACCCAAGTGTAAGTCTAAGACAAGTAGCACAACTCAATTAAGTGTTGTATGTAGTTTGATGAACCAAAGTTACATCAAAGTCTTAGATTTAACACATACATGAACTATAAAAGTAATATTGAACTACAAACTAGAAAGTAAACTAACTGATCAAGATCCTAAGATGTAGAACATAGTTCTTAGTTAGATCTTGAAGATCCAAGACCCAAAAGTCTAGGTCTAAAGTTATTAAGTTAAATCTAACACAAGTGTGTGAAGTTATAACTAAAGAGTTACACTTCCATGTTCTTGAACTTTCAAGTTAACTTTTGTTCAAGAAAAATGAGATCAATATTAACTAGTAATACTTGACCAAATCACAACTTTAAAGTACATAAAATGAAGAAATAATCTAAATAAACAAGTAACAAGTTCATGGGTTTCATACTTTTAAAGATTCAAGCCTAAGTCTTGATCTTTAGAAAGTAAACTTTAAGTTTACTTCATGAACTTCAAGTATGGTTTTAACTCATGAACTTTAATCTTTTAAAACTTTAAATGTAGAACATAAACTAGCAAGTTTAGCTCTTGTGAACAAGATAAATGAAGAACAAACTAAGAAGTTTGATTCTTGTAACTAGTAAGTAATCAACAACAACAACAACTAGTAAGTAATTTAAACAACAAGAACAAGTAAACAACAAACAAACGATGATGATATATGTATGTGTGCTACGGTTTTAGTACAAGAAAAAGAGGAGAAGAAAAGTCTATGTTACTTACAAGAAAGGAGAGAAAATGAGAGAAAAGATGAGAGAACTTGCAAGTAAATTATGTGTGTGTAAATGAGAGAGTAATACTAGTAATTGAAGTAGTAAAAAAAACACAAAACTCCTCTAAAAGCCTTGGAGGCCGACGGTTCATCAAGGAATCAAGGGGGAGACAAATATCCACAAGGTTCTTACAAGTATGGTTCAAAAGTTGGTTACAAGGGGTATGTTCATGGGGATAAGGTGCAAGTAACATGTAACTAGATTCTTACTAAGTTAATCTATCTAGTTAAGTCTTAAGGTGATACTTCCAAGATAGTAATGGGTTAATAAGTCCATTAAGTGAGTTGGGTGGGCTTCTAAGCCCACTAATCAAGAGCCCATGTCCAATTAAGTAATCATCCAAACAAAAGCCCAAGTAATTAACTAGTAGTCATAGTTAATTAAAATGATTAATAAAACTTAATCATGAATATAAATAATATTCAAAATATTATTCGTGAAAGTTTCGTGTATCACAAAGACGTTTCGGGCATTTAAAGTCAAGTATGGTAACAAGTAAATGTATATAAACAATACATTCATTAAATCACAAGTATTAATAATAATTATTAATAAATAAACGTCGAAAATCCAGGGTCGTTACAATAAAACTGTATATGTTTCTCATCCCATGATTTAAAAGTATAAAAGTTGTTGAAAGATGGGACTATGATCTCACCTCGAGTGCACCAGTATAAATGTACTTCACAAAGTAAACGTGTGCATGAAAGTTGCTTAGCCTCGACCTAAACAAGTAAGTTGTATCAATTACCCGTTACGACACAAGGTCGGGCGAAATGTGTTCAATTAGTCCTATGGCTTGTTTCGACTCGAATATATATAGCATGTGAGTCACGTTGTCAAGTTTCATGCAAGAATCAAGTATAAAAGAAAGATTAGAACGATTGCATAAGTATTTGGTTAAGTTTGACTAAAAGTCAAACTTGGTCAAAGTCAAAGTAAACGCGGTCGGGTCGGGTCTCGGACAATTTTTCTAAGTTATATAACCATATATGAGCATGTTGGCCAAGTTTCATGTTAATCGGAGGTGCGTAGCATAGCTAGAATTAAACGGTAAACGACCAAGCGAAACAGAATCTGGCAGTTCATCTGGACAACATCCAGATTTCAGCATTGAAGTACTGGACGGCATCTAAGAATCTGGACGGCGTCCAAATCAGTATACAGATCCTGTTTGCTGAAACACACAAGTGCACGAACCAAAACTCAAACTAACACAATTTGTGAATCGAAAACACTTAGAACATGTATCTTATATCGTGGGAAAGGTATTTTAACGAGGAACACAACTAACCACTTTTCTTCAAGAAAAAACATCAATTGCAATAACCGAAATCTCTTCAAATGATCATTAAAGGTTTATTTTCAAAGTTTCAAGTTCACAAAATGCATTTTAAGATTCGGGAATTCAATTCACACATATGATATGATGTTTTGAAGGTAATAAAACATACATTACAACTAAACACTTACTAATAACAATTCATGGCATTCAAAACATCGAAAGTTCATTTTAAGTCTACCAAACCCTAACCAAAATTTACAAAAATCAATAATCATGTGTTTGAAGTTTTCTTAATCAACCTACACATCAAAATGAAGCTAGTTATACTAGTAACACAATTAAAACATGAACTTTAACAATTTAACAACATTAACTCATCCAAAATCAAAGATTAAGCACACCCATTTTCAAGTTCATGCTAGTTACTCCAAAACAACAAATCGAGCAAACAAAACATATATTCATGTTATACTTGAGCCATAGACACTAACTAACACCATTTCAAGTATATAAAACGAATTTAGAGAAATCTAGTGTTTTAGAAATGTTACCCAAATGTGATGAAATTGGTACCAAAATGTAGAGGATGAAGAGAGGATCACGAATATGTAATTTGTTTTGATGTTTGCTTCCTTGAAAAGATTTGGATGATGATTCTTTGTTGAGAGGATTTGAGAGAAAAAGGAAGTAGTAAGAATGGTGGTGGGTGTTCAAATGAATGAGTGGTGGAGATGGTGTGTTGACTAGTTGACCTAGTCAACTAGTTTGCCCACTTGACACCAATAGTCCCTCGAGTTTAAAAACGGGTGCGGGAATTAACCAAACGAGTATTTTAAAAACTCTCGAGTAAACTAGTGATGTTATAATTAAATAACAGGAATATTAAGAACGTTAGTCAACGGAAAATACGATTTTAAATAACGAAAGGTATTATTTAAAAAAAAAGGCGGTGTTAAAAATAAATTTAATGGAAAAACGCGGGATGTTACATCATAAATGGTGATCATTCCCTTAGGGGGAGCGTTAGCTCTGTCCTCCGCTGATTTTTCGGTAGGAACAAATTGAGCAAGTGGAGGGTACCATTGCTGAAGGGTTTGGAGTTTTGCTTCTGTCATATATGAAACAAAGCCTCCAGGAGTATTAGTAGAAGATGAAGATGCCATTTGTGGTAATATAACTAAATCGGCTGATTGAATTTGAAGCTTTTAAGGGTTGAATTGATTAATTGCAAATGCACGTGTACGAATAGGAGAATTTGATTGAATGAGCAATTGAGGGAGAAAAGCGTAAAGTTTTTAATGCGAGTTCTCCGGCTATTTATAATTGAAATCAGGGAGAGGAAGTCGAAAGAGTAATGATTACTTTTAAACGGCTAAAATTACCGCAACGTGTAAACGGTAATTTTCTAGCCGTTACAGCGTTTCTGATTTGACAGTTTTGCGATAGTTACCGTTGTAATTATGCGTTGAGCTTAATAAAAATCAACGGTAATAATTCGGTGGTAAAAATTATTAAAAATCACTTGCGAATATATTTTAAGGAAGCACGGTTTTATTTTTAGAGTTTATCATGATATATCTGCTTCGCGAAATGTATCATAATAAACTGGGGGGACTTGATCATATACATAGCATTGTATATGTATGTTTTATTTGCTAAAACCCAAGAGCAGAATTACGCGAGCTATAATCCAAAGTTATGAAATATTCGCTGAAAATGAGTACAGCGGTTATGTTTTCGCTTTAATAAAAGACTGCGGTTTAATCCGCTTAGTTTTCGCGAATAGTTAAGCAGTCCGCAGACCGCGGATATTTCGAATACTATAAATAGAGAGCATGACCTCTCATTTATAGGTTGTTGATTCTCTGCCATTTGCTCTAGCCTTTGTGATTTTCACTTGTGATTTTGCCCAAGGGATTTCTACATTGCACTAAGGTGAATTATGCTAATTGACAATCAAGACCGGGTCAGGGTGGTTGATCACCTAGTTGTTAAGGTGAAAGACGATCATCGGGGCCCAAAATAATCATCAAACATCCCATCCTCTGTAATCTCATTGCACTCAATCCGTAATTAAGTAACTCATTAATTAGGGATTGATCAATAAACAATAATAATACATACCAAATATTAACTACTTAATTTCATGAAACTCGTAACTCCATAAAATCCTAATAACCTTTGAAGCAAATGGAATACTATATATTATTACCAATGTAGCAATAGCTCAGTGGTACTCGATACTTTTGAAGTTAAGACCCGCCATGTGAAAGTTTTGCCATGAAGTAAGCGTATTTTGACAAGAATTTACAACTCTTATGACAGTGGGATGATGTTAAGCATTGATTAGTCGATTGGAATTTTGTCTTGATTAATTAGTTGAATCATGGATTAATTGGATTGAACTTTTATACGTTTAAACAAACTAATGTTGGCTAGTAATATATTCACTAATGCCTTTGATAATGATTATCATGCATTAAGTACTTGTATGATACAAGTATTTAAAGCATGATAATGGTGGATTTATCAAGACAAAATTGCTGAAATGGTCCACGTGGTTTGTATCAAAATGCTAATTTAGTTCCTGTGGTTTTTTTTACGGATTTCGTCCTCGTGGTATGTCAATATTCCTGATTTAGTCCCTATTTTCGACGGACGTCTAAATTAGCCGTTAAATGGATACATGTGAGAAGCACATGATGGGTATTTTAGTCATTTTATCTCAATTTTGTCTTTTTATGTTTTGCTTTTAAACCCTTAATTTCATATTCTCTTTCATCATATATTCAGATCCAGATATATCTCATTTTTTTACCTTTCTCTTTCATCTATCTAGCCTATCTAGATCTCAAACACAAGATCAATCAAGTAAGTAACCAAACCATCTTCAATACCCATAACCTCCGCCCGTCGCCGTCGAAGGTCACATAACTCGTAACCACCGCCACCGCCGGAGGTCACATAACCTATAACGACCACCGTCGCCGGTCATCTTTCACCTGCAACCCATCATCTTTCACCCATTCGTATTTCACCTTCAATCGCAAACCACCACCAATCTGGAAACAAATCGCTACCACCATCAGATATGGAAACTACCACCACATTCAAAGTTTTAGGCTACTATTCGTTATCGAAGTTTTTGGCTGCTACTTAGATTTAAAGGAAATCGGATTCAAAGATTTAAAGGTTTCAAGCACAAACCATATTCAAAGGTTTCAACACAAACCAGATTCAAAGGTTGTTGATTTTGGTCATTTGAGTAGAACCCATTTGCAGCGGCACAGATTGTTGATTTAGTCATCTGATTCAAAGGTATTAAGATGAATGGTGGTAGTAGGATACTGAATTGGTGTAAAAAATAAGTAACATTACATGAGTTACGAATTGGTGTAAAGTATCAAGATGAATGGTGGTAGCAGAGAAGAACTTGTTTGACATTATTTTTTTATTTTTTCTTTTAAATCTGGATTTATAAGATGAAGAATGAATGTGTATATGTAATCTGATTTTGGAATTATAAAATGATAATAATTGGTAAGATCAAATAGTTTGTTTGAATGGATAGATTGAGTATGTTTTTTTTTATTCTAATTTAGATTTTATTTTTTGAAATATAAAAGATTTGTGGAAGAAAGAGATTAGATGGATTCTAGATAATAAAGATAATAAAGAAAATGAAAAAGGAGAAAAAAATATAAAAGACTTATTTACCCTCGTGTGCGTAGCAAGTGACATGAGTTAACGGAATATTTTAACGGCCGCCTGCCGGAGGGACGAAATCAGTAACATTTTTCAAACCGAGGATGAACTCATTGAAAAAAAGCATAGGGACTAAATCAGCATTTTTGTACAAACTACATGGACCATTTCAACGATTTTGTCCTTTGTCAAAATCATGAGTATACAATTATGTGTAAATATAGATGGAAAAAAAAACATAACTTTAAACATGCATAAACTTTAATTGAAAACATAAACATAATCAATCATTCTAAGTGTTCAAATACTTTAAAACATAAACATAATCGTTTAATTGACTAATTTGGATCAACTAAATCCGACTTCGACTAACTACTTCAATTTTGACTAATGGACTGACATTTACTGATTAATTAGAGGGATTATGAAGAATCTAATTAATTTGCTTTTAACAATTAAAGGGATTATGAAGAATCTAATTAATTAGAGGAATTTTGATTAATCGGGATCTATATCTATTACAACATGGTTAGAAAATGATACGTAATGCTAACATACGTTGGTGTAAAGAAGGGGTCATTCGTGTGTATTTGAGAAAGTTAGTGATCAAGCTATAACGAGTTTTGTTCTACTTTTATTATCTTCTCAGGATCATCTTGTTAGTTAATGACGTACGTCACGTCACGTGTCTGGTCACGTGCAACGCATGACGTTCATCACATTAGCTTACCGGGAACCTAAAGCTGTGTCACGTGGAACACACACGATGTCCAGTCAAACAGACAACTTGTGACAACCCGGAAATTTCCAACCAAATTTAAACTTTAATCTTTATATGTTTCCGACACGATAAGTAATATTTGTTAAGTTAAATTTCAAGAATTTTAAACTATGTTCATACATTCATTCAACCTCAACCAAGTTCCAACGATTCACGAACCATTAAACGAATATGATTATATATGTATATGTGTATATATATTATAACTTGAAACGTAAACAAAATATTAGATTAAATACTTTATATGATTGTATCTGTTTCAAAATGTTTATCAATGGAATTAGAAGATAAGATCAAATGATTGAATTATCAGATATACTGAATTATGATTACAAGTCTCTGTTGAAAGGCCCACGTTGATTTGAGAAATCTTTTCATTTTAAAAATATTCGGAAAATGATAAAGTGATTTATAAATATGAACAAATTGTCAATCATTGAGAACTAGACAAAGGATAGTGGAAGATTGAATCTCATAAAGACTCGATTGATCTATTTAGTTTCAAACGTACAAAAACGTTTTCAGTTTAAAAAGAACTTTATTATTAAAACGTATATAACTTTTATAAATATCTAGAACCACTTTTGACAACTCATTACTTAACTAGTATGATAAAGATAACGATATTTATATTTTATTTTATTAAATATATATAACGATTTAAATTAATATTATATATATTTATACGCGTATTATACGTACTTAGTTTTATACTTTTACTATACTTAAACTTTACCTTTACTTTATTTTTACTTTACTTTAACTTTAATAATTCATACTTTAATAATTCACTTTAATAATTCATACTTTAATAATTCATACTTTAATAATTCACTTTAATAATTCATACTTTAATAATTCACTTTAATAATTCACTTTAATAATTCAAAAATCTATTATAAATAGAATTCAATAGGTTTCATTATTTCATAGAAAGTTGAAAATAGTTTTCTCTAAACTCTCTCAATCGATTTACATATATATATTTACTCCGTATTATCTCAAGATATTATTAGTATACATAAAATATTACGACGGAGTGCTGTCCGAGTGATTTCGAAGTTGTTTTTTTCGAGTGGGATAGGATTAAGGAAATTATGGGTTATAGCTATGGAGGTGATTGAGTATGGTTTATGGGTATGCTCGTGAGGTCAATATAGTGTTTATCATCTCCGTTGCATTTACGTACCTTTCCTGCAATATTGAATCTCAATATTGATATGTGAGTACTCATAATTTAATTTTTACATACTAATAGTGTATCCCTGACTAGTGCTCGAGTATATAGGATTATGCATGCTTGTACTTTTGATATTGCCATTAGATAGGTTATGTTGATTCCTGAATTAGTTACATATACGATTGAGATAAGGTATAAGATATGCATGTCGTTGGAAAGCTAGCGAAAAATAGTTGAATTTTGGTTTAAGAATCACTTGAATCCAAGTAATGGTTAGAAAGTTATGAAATAAACAAATTGCATAATTAATTTCGTAATTAAAATTGCTGATGATAATTAGTGAACTAATTTTCTGGGTTATAAAAAGTGGTTATTTGGATTCTACTCATCGAGTAGATGAATTTTCATATAAAGCACGTCTCGTTTCGTTGAACGGTTGTCAAGTTATGGACAAAAGAAGTTTTGCAAATTTTGATGAAATGTCGAAACGGGAACTGAAATTCTCGCTGATCTGCGTTGTTTCATATATAAAAAAAAATACCACTGAATTCTTTGCTGTAAGGTCTAATAAACAACTCTAGCTGTTTGTCAATTCGAGCCTCGACGATTTTTCTAAAAATCATCAAAGTTGACGGTTTGGTCACATTTTAAAATTCTAAAAAGAGCTGAAACTTTTTTATTTAAAAATGTCAGTTTTGTATCAGTTGTCATGGTCGGCCTGATATGTGTTTACTCTTGCCAAAAATTATGTTATATCTTTGTGGTAACGAGAATTTGCAGGCTTTGACCGTTTGTCAATACGAGTTTTGAGGAATTTTCTAAAAATCTCCAAAGTAGGCTACTCGGTCACTTTTGTAAATTTATTAAAGCTGAAAAATTAACTTTGAAACGCCGAAAACACGTTGGCAACTACGAGTTGTCTAGGTTTAGTTTACTTCTGTAATATTTATGCTTAATCTTTTTGGTAATGTGTAACTTTTATCTTTGGCCGTTTATCAATCGGAGTTCCGATAATTTTTCTAAAAATAGCTGAAGTGGCCTGTTTAGTCATGTTTGACCGAAAATCATTTTTGTATAAGTTATTATATATTTACATGCGACCTCATTTTTACTTTGACCTTTGACTTTTGACTTTAACCTTTGACTTTTGACTTTGAACTTTGACTTTTCCTATTACCTTTTCAGTTAACTTTTTGTGTTGATTCTCTAAAAAAAAAAAAAAAAAAAAAAAAAAAAAACCTAAAATACTATTTTATGATTATGAAACCATTTGTGTTACGTTGTTTCACACGTCACCTTTTACTAGAATCTTAATTGAGCATGAGTAATATAACATGTTACTATACTGTAGAGTCAGACTCGAGCTATAGGATAGGATTACACTATGACCTGACCTAAATTGCTATACAAATATTGACCAACATATAAATATATATAATTAATATAGATTCGTGAATCCGAGGCCAACCTTGCACTTGTTCAATGACGTTATATGTATTTTTACTACGAAATACAGTATGGTGAGTCATAGTCTCACTTTTAAAATCTAATATTTTTGGGATGAGAATACATGCAGGTTTTATAAATGTTTGACAAAATAGACACAAGTAATTGAAACTACATTCTATGGTTGAATTATCAAAATCGAATATGCCCCTTTTTATTAAAGTCTGGTAATCTAAGAATTAGGGAACAGACACCCTAATTGACGCGAATCCTAAAGATAGATCTATTGGGCCTAACAAACCCCATCTAAAGTACCGGATGCTTTAGTACTTCAAAATTTATAACATGTCCGAAGGAGGATCCCGGAATGATAGGGGATATTCTTATATGTATCTAGTTAATGTCGGTTACCAGGTGTTCACCATATGAATGATTATTTTTGTCTCTATGCATGGGACGTATATTTATGAGAACTGGAAATGAAATTCTTGTGGTCTATTAAAATGATGGAAATAAATGATTATGATAAACTAATGAACTCACCAACCTTTTGGTTGACACTTTAAAGCATGTTTATTCTCAGGTGTTAAAGAAATCTTCCGCTGTGCATTTGCTCATTTTAAAGATATTACTTGGAGTCTTTCGTAGCATATTTCGAAGAACGTTGCATTCGAGTCATTGAGTTCATCAAAGATTATTATTAAATTAATTTATAGTTGGATAGTGGATATTATGAAATGGTATGCATGACTGTCAATTTTCGATGTAAAGAAAGATTGTCTTTTAAAAACGAATGCAATGTTTGTAAAATGTATCATATAGAGGTCAAATACCTCGCAATGTAATAAACTATTGTGAATCGTTTATAATGTATATGAACGGGTCCTTTCAGTTGGTATCAGAGCGATGGTCTTAGCGAACCAGGTCTGCATTAGTGTGTCTAACAGATAAGTCGATAGGATGCATTAGTGAGTATGGACTTCGACCGTGTCTGCATGTCAATAGTTTTGCTTATCATTTTGTGTCAAAAATTAACTACTTATCATCCTCAGGAAATTACCTGCTTATCATTTTTAGTCTAACACACGTCTTGCTGCATTGATTGCATGAATAGTGTATAGACAAAAACTCATATCTTAGCGTATCTGCTAAATCATATCTTATCGTATCTATTACTGTAAACGTTGCCTGATATATCCCGTAAATTCCTCCGTAATTTACGAAATCTTTTGTTCTATATATATGGATATTCTATGTAATTAGAATACCATCCGATAACCGAAAATCATTTCATATCGAAAAAAAAAATCCTTATTCAATCGTACGAAATGGAATTCATCATTAATTCAAGTTCCTCGGATTTCGAAATGAAATCCCACTCCAGCTCCGAAAGCAGTGTGACCGGAATAGATCAACCAATCAGTCATCACCTATTCTGGATGAATTGGGGATGGGCTCGTAGCCTCCTCAATCATTGGAGATAAGAAGAAGGTGATCCCTTCCATCCACCACATTGCCCTCTTGACGAAGAACCTGAAGCACTTACCGGCGAACCTGTCCGAAACACCATTTTCTCGCTCATTTCCAGAGTATCTCGTCACGATTATATATTACATCAAATTTTAGATTTTATTTATCCGCTCGTCCGAACCGACAATCACCCCGGTGTAATAGAAGAAGTCAACGAGCTTCGCGCTCGGGTAGTGGCTTTGGAGAATATGGTGTAGAGATTACAAACACCAGCAGCAGCATCAGCAGCATAACCAGTAACACCATCATCAACGCCAATAGTACCATTACCACCCCAACCACAACCACGTCGTAAACCTCAACTTTACACTCTATCCCACGAGCACCAATGTCATACGCCCTGTAGATACCAAGGAATACCAACAACAATAACCGACGAAGTATTAATTCATAACTTCATTGGAGAAACATTCCGCGCATATTAAGTAATCTCTAAAGTCTTAGAGATTATCTAATCTAGCCCTAACCATAAATCAGTTAAGCGAACCAAAATGATAGAAGGAAGAGTAGAAACCCTGACAAAAATGGTGTGTGATTAACAAGCTAAACTTGTTTTACCAACAGCATCAACAGTACCGTCAGCGTCACCAGCATCATCAGTACAGTCAACATCAGAATCAACAACACCTATAACATCACAAACTCCGTCAGCTCAAGAATCACTATGGACATCATTACGAATCAATAACCCGTATACTGTATCAACGAGTTATGAAGAATTAACTCATTCCCTTTGAAGAAATTATATGTATATTTTATATATTTTGAAATAAAAATAAATCTTTCCGTGCTAAGCTATTGTGTGTGAATCTTAACTACTCGGTTAATTCATATTACAAATATGCAATAATGTACGTCCTTCGGCCGCAACTTAACCAGCGTTAACTACAATCTCTGTCGCAATTCAACAAATTCCAATTCATAATAAATCAAGTATATATTTGATTTTACACTTTCATCATCGATGTACCCAAAACTTTTCAGATAACATCATTCGTACTTTGCGAAATTCACAAGAATTCCACGAATCGAACATCATACATCAACAAATAACGAAGTATTGATTCATAATTTCAATGTCATTAAAGAAATACTGTGTAAAAGTTATGTACTTTTTAAAGCCTTTAGGGATTATTCAATTCTAGTTTCAACCGTAAATCAAATGAGTTTAATTTAACATTAACTCATTAAATCTATGTTACATCTGAAGAAAATATACATATATATATTTTCATAAAGACTGTAATAAAATTCTTTTGTACAAAATATTAATTGTGAAATTTTTTTTAACGGGTAGGTAATACCCGAGAGATATATAAATTCACAATTAATATATTACATTCTTCGAATCTGATTCAGTAAATCATCCATTATACTCCCTACTTTCACAACAATATACATTCTTTTATAGAAATCAAAACAACCATACTCATTCAAAATTTAATTACATATTCTGATTTTGAAATCTCAAAATTCAACTTGAGATATGACCAAAATCATCACTCTTAGATCCTTACATCTTTCACAAGCTATATTTTGACTTCGAAACTGTGTTAGAACATCAAATGTATGTTAACGATTACAATCTGTGTTCAAACCCTTCGAAAATTTCTGAAGACACTTCGAATGATGAGCAATCGAGATGATGATCCAACCACATGTTACCCATAGTTATGTACCTGAAAAACTCTTGAAACTAAAGTAAAAGTTTAAACAACGTATCCGCGTCAGATTCTTTAGCATTTATTAGCAAAAATAACTTTGCGACTCCTATTCAAAGTAGCCAGTTTTGTCACAGCTCCAACAAGTCAACTTCGACTTTTCAGTCAGACTAACCTTATTATAACCTTGAGATATACACCATCGTTACCAGGGAACCTTTTACATTCCACCACATTATTAACAGATGTATCAACAACTTCATTACCCTTTGACTTTAGCCTCTCCAAAAAGTCATTATAATTATTCATTGAAACCCCATCATTTACTCATTCGCATCTTGTAATGAGAATTTCCATACGAATCATTGGGAATTAGCAATCAGTATTTTGAAATCTCGCAGCATGTCTACGCCAACAGTTATATGTGTATATATAACGTCTATCTTCTGGACTTAATTTGAATGTGAAGATTCTGAAAAACACTTCGAACTACGAATTAGTTCTCCGAAAATGGAAAAATACTGATGAAGCAGCAAAAAAAAACTATAAACAACCTTAACAGTAAAAGTTTGATGATAATGAATAGGTGTGCTGGCAAAACGCAGAAAAAGAGAAGTCTTGAAACTGGAAAACGGATTGAGCAAAGTAGGAAGGAGGCTGTGGACAAATTACAAAGACTGAACCTGACTTCAAAGGATCCAAATAATTCAGTATCTGCTGAAGTCATTAACGAATACCTTGCTCCTGACTCTAAACCCCTGCGGACAATATTCTTCATCATCCTCTGATATTAGAAATTCTAAAATATCATCATATCTTTCATTATAAATATCCTCCATATTTCTGAAGATATTTTCTTAATTTTTCTTATTTGAAATCATTTACCTCTTCGCGCTATCTGTATTACATCATAAAAGAAACTATTTTAGTTTCTAAATTCTGAAACATTCAAGTTTAAAATAGGAATATTTTGAAGTAGTGTTGGGAACTGAAGCATGAATTAGTATAATATAATGACACTTGATCAATGTGATTATATTACAGTAAGTCATGCTGAGTTTCTAAATGGAACGTGATGATTCACAGATCATAACATCATCATGTGCCATGTTATACGACTCTTGTATTCTATTTAACCTCTAAAATATCAAGAAAATATTTCTTGATGATTCGGCCTTTTCCAAGGTATTTTAGTAATTTGACAAGTCAAGATCGTGCCATCACAATTTCCTTCCTAGAACATTAACAATGTTCATTTCGAAATTCGTATCTGTGAATTCTAGACCATTACAAGCGGTGCTTAATCGCAAGAAGAAGAAACGAAAGGACAAAACTTCGAAATAAAAATTGGGGTATAAATTGCAGCAAATAAAAGAGAGCATTAACTGTGAATGATAATGATTATAGAAGACAGAAGCAGAGACTTTGAAATATAAGGGAACATATAAAGCCCAACGACAAACCATAAATTATAAACCATATATATCGATGCATATAGCAATATAAAGACACGGGAGAACTAGGAACACTATAAACCCAAGAGTATAGTTGAAGTAAATAGATTCTTCCGGCGGTAGATGAAAAAAAGAAGAATGACCGATATGAAAGTTAGAAGTATATCGAGAAACAGAACTGGATGGAGCATATTGATGAATACTTTAAAATATGAGTTGAGGGGGAAAGAATAGAAGGTGTTGAAACATGACTAGGAACTTAGAAATCAACAGATTTAACTCACACAATGACAGAATAAGTGAATCAAACCCTCTAGTGAATAGGTTAAGTTTTTTTTGATTAATTTAGTCAAACCACAACTAAATCAAGTGTGATTAGATCAACACCTAGAGCTATTATTCACCACCTGGGTGATTTGGACTGAGAGAGAATCGAAGGAGCTCACTAGATCTGAGTGTGTGTAACAAATGAGAGGCTTAACCTAAAATGAAGAACATAAGACTTTATATACCCCTGCTGTTGACACACCCATACGATTCATTTATCACACGTACGAGTTGGCTTCATCAACCGTACGGGTGATCACTCACTCGTGTCTTATCATTTAGGTTGTAATTGTGACTTAGCTCGGCATCAACCATGTGTATGAGCCTGTCAGCCGTACTAGTGAGGCTTCACTCGTACGTCTGACTAAGTCTAACATAGTCAAACATCTAAATCTCGTTCCTGCAGTTCCTGTAACCACATACAACCACGGATAGGATAATAACGAGCAATCATGGTGGCCTGTAAACTGTTGTACCTGCAATGGACGTGGGTAGATGTCTAGGGACTTGCATAAAATGCATCAACAGATGGTGTGAGTTGTAAGGAAACGAAGGAGGTGAATTTATAAGAAAATCTCCGACAGAACAATTAAAATGGACGATCGCATTTAAAGCGGATCCTAATTCCCTTGATTACCGGAGAGTCAAATCTTATTAAGAAGATTTTCTTCAAATCCCTTAAAATCTGGGAATCAATCATATCTACGTCAAATGATAAGATGAATCTACACTTACTCATTTCACTCTTCTATGTTAGCTTCATTCGTACTCTTCATATAAATGGATTGTTTATCCAAATTATTCGCTGATGATAAAACTCTAATTTTCAGCCCGTATGCATCATGATAACGTACTTATTATCATTCACGACCTTTCCACTCAAATTTCGGGACGAAATTTCTTTAACGGGTAGGTACTGTGACAACCCGGAAATTTCCAACCAAATTTAAACTTTAATCTTTATATGTTTCCGACACGATAAGCAATATTTGTTAAGTTAAATTTCAAGAATTTTAAACTATGTTCATACATTCATTCAACCTCGACCAAGTTCCAACGATTCACGAACCATTAAACGAATATGATTATATATGTATATGTGTAAATATATTATAACTTGAAACGTAAACAAAATATTAGATTAAATACTTTATATGATTGTATCTGTTTCAAAATGTTTATCAATGGAATTAGAAGATAAGATCAAATGATTGAATTATCAGATATACTGAATTATGATTACAAGTCTCTGTTGAAAGGCCCACGTTGATTTGAGAAATCTTTTCATTTTAACAATATTCGGAAAACGGTAAAGTGATTTATAAATATGAACAAATTGTCAATCATTGAGAACTAGACAAAGGATAGTGGAAGATTGAATCTCATAAAGACTCGATTGATCTATTTAGTTTCAAACGTACAAAAACGTTT
Organism: Rutidosis leptorrhynchoides; assembly: GCF_046630445.1. Lineage (NCBI taxonomy): Eukaryota > Viridiplantae > Streptophyta > Magnoliopsida > Asterales > Asteraceae > Rutidosis > Rutidosis leptorrhynchoides. The sequence goes on from NC_092339.1 coordinate 150,111,589, forward strand.
TCAGTTTAAAAAGAACTTTATTATTAAAACGTATATAACTTTTATAAATATCTAGAACCACTTTTGACAAATCATTACTTAACTAGTATGATAAAGATAACGATATTTATATTTTATTTTATTAAATATATATAACGATTTAAATTAATATTATATATATTTATACGCGTATTATACGTACATAGTTTTATACTTTTACTATACTTAAACTTTACCTTTACTTTATTTTTACTTTACTTTAACTTTAATAATTCATTCTTTAATAATTCACTTTAATAATTCATACTTTAATAATTCTCTTTAATAATTCATACTTTAATAATTCACTTTAATAATTCATACTTTAATAATTCACTTTAATAATTCATACTTTAATAATTCACTTTAATAATTCAAAAATCTATTATAAATAGAATTCAATAGGTTTCATTATTTCATAGAAAGTTGAAAATAGTTTTCTCTAAACTCTCTCAATCGATTTACATATATATATTTACTTCGTATTATCTCAAGATATTATTAGTATACATAAAATATTACGACGGAGTGCTGTCCGAGTGATTTCAAAGTTGTTTTTTTCGAGTGGGATAGGATTAAGGAAATTATGGGTTATAGCTATGGAGGTGATTGAGTATGGTTCATGGGTATGCTCGTGAGGTCAATATAGTGTTTATCATCTCCGTTGCGTTTACGTACCTTTCCTGCAGTATTGAATCTCAATATTGATATGTGAGTACTCATAATTTAATTTTTACATACTAATAGTGTATCCCTGACTAGTGCTCGAGTATATAGGATTATGCATGCTTGTACTTTTGATATTGCCATTAGATAGGTTATGTTGATTCCTGAATTAGTTACATATACGATTGAGATAAGGTATAAGATATGCATGTCGTTGGAAAGCTAGCGAAAAATAGTTGAATTTTGGTTTAAGAATCACTTGAATCCAAGTAATGGTTAGAAAGTTATGAAATAAACAAATTGCATAATTAATTTCGTAATTAAAATTGCTGATGATAATTAGTGACCTAATTTTCTGGGTTATAAAAAGTGGTTATTTGGATTCTACTCATCGAGTAGATGAATTTTCATATAAAGCACGTCTCATTTCGTTGAACGGTTGTCAAGTTATGGACAAAAGAAGTTTTGCAAATTTTGATGAAATGTCGAAACAGGAACTGAAATTCTCGCTGATCTGCGTCGTTTCATATATAAAAAAAAATACCACTGAATTCTTTGCTGTAAGGTCTAATAAACAACTCTAGCCGTTTGTCAATTCGAGCCTCGACGATTTTTCTAAAAATCATCAAAGTTGACGGTTTGGTCACATTTTAAAATTCTAAAAAGAGCTGAAACTTTTTTATTTAAAAATGTCAGTTTTGTATCAGTTGTCATGGTCGGCCTGATATGTGTTTACTCTGGCCAAAAATCATGTTATATCTTTGTGGTAACGAGAATTTGCAGGCTTTGACGGTTTGTCAATACTAGTTTTGAGGAATTTTCTAAAAATCTCCAAAGTAGGCTACTCGGTCACTTTTGTAAATTTATTAAAGCTGAAAAATTAACTTTGAAACGCCGAAAACGCGTTGGCAACTACGAGTTGTCTAGGTTTAGTTTACTTCTATAATATTTATGCTTAATCTTTTTGGTAATGTGTAACTTTTATCTATGGCCGTTTATCAATCGGAGTTCCGACAATTTTTCTAAAAATAGCTGAAGTGGCCCGTTTAGTCATGTTTGACCGAAAATCATTTTTGTATAAGTTATTATATATTTGCATGCGACCTCATTTTTACTTTGACCTTTGACTTTTGACTTTAACCTTTGACTTTTGACTTTGAACTTTGACTTTTTCTGTTAACTTTTCAGTTAACTTTTTGTGTTGATTCTCTAAAAAAAAAAAAAAAAAAAAAAAAAAAAAAACCTAAAATACTATTTTATGATTATGAAACCATTTGTGTTACGTTGTTTCACACGTCACCTTTTACTAGAATCTTAATTGAGCATGAGTAATATAACATGTTACTATACTGTAGAGTCAGACTCGAGCTATAGGATAGGATTACACTATGACCTGACCTAAATTGCTATACAAATATTGACCAACATATAAATATATATAATTAATATAGGTTCGTGAATCCGAGGCCAACCTTGCACTTGTTCAATGACGTTATATGTATTTTTACTACGAAATACAGTATGGTGAGTTATAGTCCCACTTTTAAAATCTAATATTTTTGGGATGAGAATACATGCAGGTTTTATAAATGTTTGACAAAATAGACACAAGTAATTGAAACTACATTCTATGGTTGAATTATCGAAATCGAATATGCCCCTTTTTATTAAAGCCTGGTAATCTAAGAATTAGGGAACAGACACCCTAATTGACGCGAATCCTAAAGATAGATCTATTGGGCCTAACAAACCCCATCTAAAGTACCGGATGCTTTAGTACTTCGAAATTTATAACATGTCCGAAGGAGGATCCCGGAATGATAGGGGATATTCTTATATGTATCTAGTTAATGTCGGTTACCAGGTGTTCACCATATGAATGATTATTTTTGTCTCTATGCATGGGACGTATATTTATGAGAACTGGAAATGAAATTCTTGTGGTCTATTAAAATGATGGAAATAAATGATTATGATAAACTAATGAACTCACCAACCTTTTGGTTGACACTTTAAAGCATGTTTATTCTCAGGTGTTAAAGAAATCTTTCGCTGTGCATTTGCTCATTTTAAAGATATTACTTGGAGTCTTTCATAGCATATTTCGAAGAACGTTGCATTCGAGTCATTGAGTTCATCAAAGATTATTATTAAATCAATTTATAGTTGGATAGTGGATATTATGAAATGGTATGCATGCCTGTCAATTTTCGATGTAAAGAAAGATTGTCTTTTAAAAACGAATGCAATGTTTGTAAAATGTATCATATAGAGGTCAAATACCTCGCAATGTAATCAACTATTGTGAATCATTTATAATGTATATGAACGGGTCCTTTCACAACTCGTGTACTCAAGTCGCCGTCACGCGATTGGTAGAGTGACGTATTTACAAGGTTGACTCGTTATTACTGAGCTGGACCACATCCCTACATTTCAGGAACGCGGAGAACGTGAAATAAGTTGTAGGCATGATTAGGAGGTTCTAGTGGCAGTTACAGATCATGGGTGCTATTATAATGGCTATCATGCATAACTGTCATTTATCAATCTATAAATAGCATCCTTTGGCCTTATTTGATGGCCAATCAATCAACCGATCATTTCATACACACTAACCTTCTTCTGTAGCTTACCTTGGAGGCTCAAAAAAAGACAAACAACACCACCACATCTATCTCCCATTTAATCGAAAGAACCCCTTCCAAAGGTTAAATTCTCTTTTTAATTCACTTGCACTCAGACCGAACAATTTTGGTTTGATCATTTGGCGCCATCCGTGGGGCCCGATTAACAACGCTTTCATAGTAAGATGACAGAAGGTTCCAACCCACAATCCACTACTAAAAATGGCAAAGAACCATATGACCCTTTCAAACCTAATGACGATAGCACTTACGAAACTCCAAATGATTCCATCAAGGGCACCCGTTTGCAGTTCGATGACGACGAGAAGGAAGCTGATCAACGTGACTGTGAAGAGACGGAAACCCAAGAGGAAAACGTACATCAGCTAAAACCCATCAACGGCGAAGAAGCTATACACTTCTTGGCGAAGGGAGGATTTGTTTTACCCTCACTCATGCCCAAAGGTGCCGAAAGGCCTACCGGTATGTACAAGGCACAACCCCGTATCTCAACACGTTTAGTGTCGGAGACCGGTAAGAGTTCCGGCAAAACTAGGGAGGAGGCACGCAAGGACCTAATTGATAATTTGATCCTTGCCGCACCGGAATTTATGAGTGCCCAGGTTGAGCAGCCTGGCATGGCAGACAACATGTTATATAACTGGTATGCTATGATGGGGGACAACATCAAGCGTTCCTTCGAAATTTCCGCAACGTCAGAAGAGTTTAACAGAGAAATAGCTACCCATCCGCTGCCTGCCGTCCTTACTACCCCCCCTTACGCTAGGGATGTATGACGGTAGCTCGGATCCGGAAGACTTCCTGCAGCAGTTTAAGCACGTCGTCAAGATGCAACATTGGGATAACCCTACAGCGTGCCACATGTTCCCGGGACAGCTTCAGTCCGCCGCGCGTGAGTGGTTCGCCAAGTTGCCTGCGTTGAGTATTACTAGATTCACGGACCTTAGAACCAAGTTCGTGCAACGCTTCCAGAATTTTAAACGTACAGAACTGACCCATTTGGACACGCACAGTATCAAAATGAGGTCACGCGAGTCTTTGATGAGTTTTACTTCCAGCTTCACGACAGAATGTCAGAAAATCCCAGACTTGCCAGAGTCGCAGCAAATTTCTGCGTACATCATGGGAATTTGTCAGGTTAGGCATTTGTCTTTAGTGAAAGCAATGCGGCAAAAGTTGCCAAAAACGTACGTTGAAGCGATGAGAATGGTGAGAGACTACGTACGATCAGAGGAGTTCGCCGACGCTGCTGTCAGTGAACACAAGACAACAGACCGCAATGACAAAGATGACAAAGGTAACGGTAAGGGTCACGCAAGTAGCAGTCATAAGGGTAATGGCGGAAATAGCGGTGGCGGTTACGGACGTTCCAATCATAAGTCTGGAAACCGCCACAACTACCGCTCGTACGAACGTTATGGGTCTAAGACGCTATCACCTGAGGAGGAAAGTTTAATAAGGTCGCTATCTAAAACGCCAAAAGAAAATTTGACAACGGAAGAGACAAGCAGAGATTTCCCGCCACCCAAGCCTATGAAACCGCGCTTCGCGGTAGACGAAATGCAGTATTGCATCTTTTACGAAGATAAGGGGCATGACGTCGACGATTGCCGTGAACTAAAAAAGATCATTATCGAAAGGCTTAAGTTAGGTGAGTTTAATCATTTAAAACCCTCGAACAAAGGAGGATCCGCAACCAAGAGGTTCGCGTGGCAGAAAGAAAAAGATAAAGCGCCTAAAAAGCACATTCACGTGATTCTGATGTAGTTTTTGGGTCACATAAGGAAAGCCGAAGCGCTAGAAGATTGGGAATGCGCACCTATCACGTTCCCGGCATTTTGAAAGGTTTGCCCAACGGACCTACCATTAACAATCACTGCAACAATCGGACGCTGCCAGGTATCACGTATTTATGTCGATACGGGTAGCGCTGTAGACGTAATCTATGAACACTATTTTTTGCAGTTACCGCAGGACGTACGGGATAAGGTCAAACCTCCATTGCACCCCGTTGCGGGTTTCACAGGTGAAACGACTTGGCCCTTAGGCCGTGTCACTATCGACATGACGCTAGGAGATGACTATCATTCCTGTACTGTGCAATTAACATTCGTAGTGGTTCGTAGCCAATCCAAGTATAATGTGATTCTGGGACGGACGGTGCTTCAAGAGTTAGGTGACATACCTTCTACGGTTCACGGTATGCTGAAGTTCCCCACAAGGGCAGGCGTAGCAACTTTATTTTCAGACCCTGTTCAAGTATGCACTGATATCAGCCAACCGGTCTCACAGCCGGCACCTACTAACCAAGAGGGGGGCGTCGTAATCAATCACGCGTTTCCTGAAAAGGTCATTAGGATCGGCAACACCCTTTCGAAAGAAACTAAGAGTGCCCTATGCAAGTTGCTGTCTAATAACGCTGACGTTTTCGCTTGGAAAGAGTCAGACATGACAGGAGATCCAAGGAAGGTAGCGGAACATCATCTAAATGCTAATCCAAGCATAACACCCGTACGCCATAAGAAAAGAGGAATGGCGCCCGAACAAAGCGCGTTCCTACGTAAGGAAGTAGAAAAGCTTGTTGACGCCAACATATTGAGAGAGGTTCGCTACCAAACCTGGGTGGCTAACCCAGTACTAGTTAAGAAAGCCAACGGGACGTGGCACATGTGCGTTGATTTCAAAGACATCAACAAGGCATGCCCAAAGGATAACTATCCGCTACCTGAAATTGACTGGAAGGTCGAATCGCTCGCGGGACACCGATTCAAGTGCTTCCTTGACGCATACAAAGGGTACCATCAGATTCAAATGGCAGAAGGAGACGAAGACAAGACAGCATTTCACACTGATCACGGCATCTTCTTTTATACAAAGATGCCTTTTGGACTAAAGAATGCCGGAGCAACGTATCAACGAGTGATCGACGCCGCCTTTAAGAACCAGATAGGACAAAACGTTGAAGCGTACATTGATGATATAGTAATCAAAATCCATACGGAGCCATCTCTCCTTAAAGATATCCAAGAAACGTTCGAATCCTTGAGGAAAATCAATATGAAACTCAACCCGAAGAAATGCAGTTTTGGTTTCGAGAAAGGCAACTTTGTTGGTCACGTCGTGACGCCGCGAGGCATCAGAGTGAATTCGAAGAAGATCCAGGCGGTGGATGAGATGTTATCACTGCGTACAAAAAAAGAGGTACAAAGCTTGAACGGGAAGCTAGCAGCGTTGTCCAGGTTCTTGTTAAAAGCAGCGAAGCGTTCCCTACCATTTTTTTAGGTGTTAAAGGCGTGCATAGGCAAAAGTTTTAACTGTACGCCGAAAGCAGAAAATGCCTTTCAAGACATGAAAGCGTTAATCAAAACCCTACCTACGTTAACGGCTCCGGTACCGGGTAAAGTGTTTGTTTTAGCTAATGACAGACATTACATACTTGTTTACTGACGTTCCAAAAATTTTAGGAGAAACTTTAACCATTTACTTAGCAGCAGGAGCTGAAGCGATCAGCTCGGTATTAATTGCGGAACGCGACGGAACCCAAATGCCGGTATACTTTGTCAGCAAGGTTTTGCAGCATGGTGAGGTCAATTATAATCCAGTCGAGAAACTCGTCTATGCACTAGTGCATACCGCAAGGAGGTTGAGGCGATACTTCCAAGTGCATCACATTTTGGTACTAACAGATACGCCTATCAAACAGGTACGATGTCTTTGGAACGAGCATATACATCAAAAAGCATTTCTAACCTTCTCATGGCAGGTTTTAAGCAAGCCGAAAATCTCCGGTTGGATGGCAAAGTGGGCAATTGAACTGGGAGAGCATGAAATTAGCTATGCGCCGCGTAACGCCATTAAAGGGCAAATCATGGCCGATTTCATGGTAGAATTCATTAACTCAGGGCCACCAACAGCTGCCAATGAAACGGCACCCCAAATCGTCACGTGGGAACTTTACACTGATGGAGCGTCGAGTTCAGACGGGGCTGATGCCAGCCTGATACTTAGAAGCCCCGATGGCGAGGAACACACATACGCCTTGCGTTTCGCTTTCTCTATTTCTAACAATGAAGCAGAATATGAAGCATTGCTCTCCAGGTTACGTATTGCAGAAAAAATGGGTATCAAGGCACTAAAGGTGGCAGTCGATTCACAACTAGTAGGAAATCAGTTGAACGGAACATTCGAGGCCAGGGATCCTGAAATGCAAAAATATCTGAAATTGGCGGAAGAGCTGGCCAACAAATTTGACTCTTTTTCAATCACGCAAGTGCCGCGGTCAATGAACAAAAAGGCTGACGCCCTCAGCAAGCTTGCTTCGCTGACGTTCAGCCACTTCGCTAAGGACGTATGGGTGGAGGTCATCGACCAAAAATCCACCGACGTGGTACATGTATCAAGCCGTCGCGCTTACAAAACCAACACCGCTAGCTTGGTAAAATAAATTCCATAACAATTGTAACGTGATGCTTTACAGGTGGCAGCACCAGTTGAGGAGGTAAATACTTGGATGAACCCAATCGTCGACTATCTAAAAGATGGAACTGATGTTATGCGAGGTGTATACAAAATAGTTATATTTTTACTACGAAATACTATTAAATACGATACAATTTTACACAAGTTATTTATTTATTATTAGAGTGGATATACCTAAACCTTGCTACAATACTATAGGCAGTGTACCTAATCGTACAGTAGTGTAGTTTTTAGTAAGTCCGGTTCGTTCCGCAGGGAGCTAGCCAAGTTTAACGCTATATTTTTAATTTATATTTGAATATATATATATATATATATATATATATATATATATATATATATATATATATATATATATATATATATATATATATATATATATATATATATATATATATATATATATATATATATATATATATATATATATAGTAGTATTATTATTATTATAAAATGGGGGGTTTTTACCGTTTAGTGACCGGTTTGTCGATTTTATGTCTAAAGTCACAATTAAAACCTAATGTAAAATATTAAAAATAAATATAACTTAATTTAAAGTGTAAAGTAAATGACGATAATTAAAGTGAGATAAATTAAAGTGCGATAAATAAAATGACGGCAAATAAAATTGCGATAATTAAAAGTACGATAATTAAAATGACGATAAATAAAATTGCGATAATTAAAAATACGATAATTAAAAGTGCGATAAGATATAAAATAAAGGAATTATGTTTATTTAAACTTCCGTAATCATGATGTTTGACGTGTTGATTTTAATTTATTACCATGGGTTAATTGTCCTTTGTCCTGGATTATACAATATGTCCATACGGTTTTTTGGTCCATAACAGTCCATCAGTCATAAATATAAAGTGCGAGTGTCCTCGTCAAATTATCCTTATACCCGAAGTCAAATATTCCAACTAATTGGGGACTTAAACTATAACAATGTCTTAATACTTTGTTTAATAATTACACCAGGATATCGACTGCGTGCAATCCAAGGTTTTACTACTTTGTTAACAATTACACCAATTACCCTTGAATGTAATCCACCCCTGTTTAATAAGTCCATTAACTATTAATCCATCCCCGTGTCCGGTCAAATGAACAATAATTTGTATTTATAAATATCCCGCCCACCATACCCGATTAAGCGTATGTGGTTATATATAGATACGTCAAATTGTAACCTTTTTATTAAATTAACGAGGTATCGTTTAGTTAATATATAGCCCATTAATAGCCCATAGTCTAATTTCCACAAGTGTCGTTCTTTTATCCAAACCCCAATTATGGTACAATAGGTCTTTGCTGGTTGTAAGTATTATTAGATACTTGTTGAATGCTAGGACCTTGTTGGTTGTTGTATGGAACATTTCGATTATAATTCTAATTTTAATTGTAGATTGGTCTTGGCGGTTGATAATTATTCTGATAATTATTTCCAGGCCTTTAGTTCATGTATGAAACATTCTCTCTTTGTTCCATTGTTTTTTTAATACTGAGACAGTATTTTGTCAAATGTGGTCCTCCACACTGTTCACAACTAATTCATATTGCGTGAATATCTTTAGCCATCTTTTCCATTCGTCTCTTGAAAGCATCTATCTTTGCAGAAATGGAATCAAAGTCATGGCTAGAATCGGCTCTAGCCACTTTAGATGATCTAACGCTATCTTTTTCTTGATGCCACTCATGTGAGTGGGAAGCAGTGTTATCAATAATTTTGTAAGCTTCAGTTGCGGTTTTCTTCATAATGGAACCACCAGCTGCTATGTCGATGTCTTTTCTTGTGGTAATGTCGCATCCTTGATAGAATATTTGTACTATTTGATAAGTGTCTAAACCATGTTGCGGACATCCTCTTAACAACTTTCCAAATCTTGTCCATGCCTCATATAGAGTTTCATTTGGCTTTGTGTAAACGTAACAATTTCTCCTTGAAGTCTCATGGCTTTAGATGCCGGAAAGAATTGTTTAAGAAAATTTTCAACTTAAACATCCCATGTGTCAATCGCCCCTTCAGGTAACGATTCTAACCAATCTTTGGCTTCTCCCTTTAAAGTTCAGGGAAATAACATGAGATAGATCTGTTCATCCTCCACTTCTCTGATTTTGAATAGAGTACATATCCTATTAAAGGTTCGAAGATGTTCGTTTGGATCTTCCTTCGGCGCACCGCTAAATTGGCATTGATTTGTTACCATATGTAGGATTTGTCCTTTGATTTCATAATCTAGTGCATTAATGTCTGGTTGAGTAATTGCATGACCTTGGCCAGTACGTTTAGCCCTCATTCGATCTTCCATACTTAGAGGTTCCATATTTTCCATGATTGAATTTGTTGAATCTGAATCACTACAGGATTCTGATTTAATGGTTTCTTCCTCGACAATCTCTGGATGAGTGATTTATGGTTCAGGAGGAATGATTAGTAGTTCAGGATCTCTGAATTGTCCCTGAATATCCTCCGGATTCTCAATTGTGAGGTCGGGTTCAAAAAATGGATAATCGGAAATTTGAATTGGAGTACTTGGTCGACTAGATGACGATTCTAAAGAAAAATCAACGGCGACAATATTGGTTAGATGTCTTAATCGAGTTACAGGTGCTGAACGTATGAAAGGTGGTGAACGTTTTGCTCGGTGCATTCACTGAATATCCTATTAGTTATAAAAGATAAAAATTATATAAATTATCAAATTAATAGACTTTTCTGATTTTGCCAACGTTTCAAATAGCCAATAGATGCAGCTGGTAGCCAGGACCCTTTAAATCGGAAGCCCACAACTCGCCACTAACAAATCCAACTATTACTACGAACCAGAAAATTTTGGATATCTATCAATTTAACCGTTTAAAATAATTTTTCGTTGAAATTTTGAAGATAAAATCTATGTCCTAAAAACTAGAGCGTCGAGAAATAGGAAAGAAAAAGAGTGCGTCGAAAAACGTCGAAAAATAAAAGGTCGAAAAATAATCGTCGAAAAACAAACAGTCGAAAAATAAAAATAAGAAAATAAAGCGTCGAAACTTAAAAGTCTAAAAATTAAGCATTAAAACTTACGTCTAAAGGTATTAAAGCTTAAAGGAATTCTATATCCAAAACGGCAATAACTTAAAAAGTGCTAAAATCTTAAAACGGCGTCGCAAAATTCTAAAGCACCTAAATCTTAGTCTAAAGAAAAAGCACTTAAGGGATTTTACGGCAAAGCTTAAAAATCTAGAAATAAAGTAACTACGGCAAAATACTAAGTTACGAACTAATTACGAACGATAAATATACAAATTACTATTAAACGATTAAAAAGATACGAAATATAAAAATAAAACTTAAAGTTATAAAAATACAATTTTTATAAAAATATTATTTTTATATTATTATTTTATAAAAGTGTTAATTTTAAAACTAATTAAAACTTAAAATACAAATTAATTAAAACTAAAACTAACTAATATTAAATTAAAACCCTAATTAATATTAATTATTAATAATAATTATTAATAACCTAACCCTAATCGTACCAGTTTAAGGATCAGAGCTGTCTTTTCAACTCATGCGATTGCGTGAGTTGTATGTTATATGTCCATGCGGTCGCATGGATCCGGATACCAAGCCAGTTCTTGGGCTGCTACAGTACCTTGGCCCGATTACTTTTAATTAATTTTTTTTATAGCATTTCGCTTTCGGCGTTGTTGAAGTCCCCGGCAGCAGTGCCAAAAATACTTGATGTTATGCGAGGTGTATACGAAATAGTTATATTTTTACTACAAAATACTATTAAGTACGATACAATTTTACACAAGTTATTTATTTATTATTAGAGTGGATATACCTAAACCTTGCTACAACACTATAGGAAGTGTACCTAATCGTACAGTAGTGTAGTTTTTAGTAAGTTCGGTTCGTTCCGCAGGGAGCTAGCCAAGTTTAACGCTATATTTTTAAACTATATTTGAATAAATATATACATACATAAATAAAATTGCGATAATTAAAATGACGATAAATACAATTGCGATAATTAAAAAGTACGATAATTAAAAGTGCGATAATATATAAAATAAAGGAATTATGCTTATTTAAACTTCCGTAATCATGATGTTTGACGTGTTGATTTTAATTTATTACCATGGGTTAATTGTCCTTTGTCCTGGATTATTCAATATGTCCATACGGTTTTTTTGTCCATAACAGTCCATCAGTCATAAATATAAAGTGCGAGTGTCCTCGTCAAATTATCCTTATACCCGAAGTCAAATATTCCAACTAATTGGGGACTTAAACTGTAACAATATTTTAATACATTGTTTAATAATTACACCAGGATATCAACTGCGTGCAATCCAAGGTTTTACTACTTTGTTAACAATTACACCAATTACCCTTGAATGTAATCCACCCCTATTTTAATAAGTCCATTAGCTATTAATTCATCCCCGTGTCTGGTCAAATGAACAATAATTTGTATTTATAAATATCCCGCCCACCATACCCGATTAAGCGTATGTGGTTATATATAGATAAGTCAAATTGTAACCTTTATATTAATTTAACGAGGTATCGTTTAGTTAATATAAAGCCCATTAATAGCCCATAGTCTAATTTCCACAAGCGTCGTTCTTTTGTCCAAACCCCAATTATGGTACAAAGCCCAATTACCCTTTCTTTAATATTTAGCCCAACATCACGATTACTTTGGATTAAATAAGCATAATAATAACTTAGCTACGAGACATTAATTTAAAAAGGTTGAACATAACTTACAATGAGTATTAATAGCGTAGCGTTACACGGACATAATTTTGACTAACAAACTTAAAACATTCGCCACTATAACCTTATTATTATTAAACTTAAATTAAAATTAAAATTATAAAATATAAATATAAATATATCGTAGACAGATAGATAGAAAGAGGTGTGTTATATTTCGGCCAGAAATCATGAGATTTATAGGACTTGACATGCTACAGGAAGCCATGCGACCGCATGGTTTTTGTGTCTCCAGGCCATGCGATCGCATGGCCGGCTGGATCAGACCCCATTCACTTGTTTGCTAGTTTGCCGACGGTTTTTAATATATAATATAATATATATATATATATATATATATATATATATATATATATATATATATATATATATATATATATATATATATATATATATATATATATATATATATATATATATATATATATAATTTTAAGAATTATTTATATATTATATTATAATCATGTGCATAGTTGACTTATCATTTTAGCTCCGTTGTGTCATGCGCTAATAGTTAGTTCATGTCCCGGTTTCGGATTTTTGAACGTCCTTTCGTACGGTTTAATATCTTGTGCTTTGCGTTTCGCGGCTCGTACTCTTGTAAGTTTTAGACGTTTCTCATCAATAATTTGAACATCTTGGATTGTATTTTGTACTTTTTAGCATTTTGGTCGTTTGCGTCTTCAATTCGTCGAATCTGTCTTTTGTCTTCACCTTTTATTATTTAAACGAATATCACTTGTAAATAGAACAATTGCAACTAAAAGCTTGTCTTTCTTGAAGAATAATGCTATGAAATATATGTTCGTTTTTAGCATTATCAAATATTCCCACACTTGAGCGTTGCTTGTCCTCAAGCAATATAGAACTTGAATAAAAACATACTAGAATCACTTATTTATTGTTCACACTTTGTACATCAGTGATTTCAATACGGCGGTATAAACAATGGTAGTAACGATGTGGTTTACAGTTCCACATGACTATAAAAATTTAGATCCTTTAAGGAAATTGGATCTTTATGAAAACATTTGATCTTTTTTAAAATTCAATCTAGCTTTTGCCCTAGATAAGTTTTCCGGAATAACCCTTCGCCGGTGTTTGCAAATTGTTTTTGTGGGTTTTGTGGATTTCAGATTTGAAAATTTTAGCTCAAAACTTATGGTTTTGTGTCACCCACTTACTATCCTTGTATTAGGAAAGCAACACGTCCAGATTACTTGCTCTGTATATTACCTTTTGGTAAACTACCGTCTGGTTGTAAAGGAAAGCGTTGAACAAGCAACTGTTAAGGCAATGTCCCGTGACATGCTTTTGATTATGGTCTATATCGTGTCGGATGCAATTACTATCCTTTGTAGGAGCAATAGTAAAGATCACCCTATAGTTTTTCGGTCTGGCACAAGGTCCTATCTTTGACCATGCTATGCAACCACCGTTCTTACGGTTGACACCCGATTTGGTTCAGGTGACCTAATGAATTACGGTGAATTCTTAGGATTTTACATTCAATGGTAATGAACGCATTGAAAATGGGTTTTTAGAAAACAAATAGGTTTGTAATTTAATCAAAATATTTTCTCGTTCAAGCTCGAGTTTAGATATCATCGAATTCCATGAGTTTGTAATTCTCAATCTTTAAGGTCAATCTCAAGGATTGAGTAATATCAATCTTAAAAGCTGATTTTTGATCTTTAAGGAGATTATCCTTTCTGGGTATCTGATTCATTAGTCTTATAAGCTAATTTTCATGGTGCCCCCATTGTACGAGACAGATCCTCACATGGTTAGGATAAGTCTGACCACTTGGTGACCCTGTTTGATGCTGAGGTCCATGGATTTCCAGCTGATTTTCGAGAAAACTTTTCAAGGTTTTTCGTAGGCTCTACAACTGGTCTGGACGACAACTTCCTGATCTAAATCAAGAAGCGCGTGTCTTTTTCTCTCGGAAGACTTTACTTCCTTTTAAATTTCATTTATATTACAATAAACTGGGTAAAACTGATTAATATCGTCCAAAACAAAAGTATCTTCAATTATTTGTACAAAAATATGTGATATATGTTCTAAATAACTTGATAAATTTTTCCCACACTTGGCTTTTATTTTTCTTTCTCTGCCTTTTTATTCTCCTCTATTCCATATTAAATGAATTCAAACGTTTTAGGTTGTTTCTCAATTTATGTCCTTTCCGAGGTAACAATAATTTCGGTGTTAACACTTAGTTTTATCGTTCATAAATATGTATAAACATGATTTTGAATTCATTTATTTGAAAATTTTTAAAAAATTTACTAGAATTGGGTAGTCAGTATATAAGACTAGAGCGGTTCTTTATTATCAGAGAGCACTAGATTCTAATACAACTACTGCGTTACTAGTATTTTTAATGGTAACCAAGTGTTTAAATTAAAATTTTAAAACCCGAAAGAATTTAACCCCTTCCCACACTTAAGATCTTGCAATGCCCTCATTTGCAAGAAATCAGTAACAATTTAAATTATTGAGGGTGATTAGCGTAGAAAATGATTAAATTTTACCAAAGTTTCCAAACATATTATTGTTTGTGTTGAATGATAAATGGTGCACATCATTTGTTCATTCCTGTAGTTGTTATTTTACATTTATTTTGCATCTTGTCGTCAAAATTAATAGCTTTTGCTGAACTTAATGCCAGTCTTTGAAAATGTGCTGTTTTTACCCTGTTGTGTACATGAGATAAAATACATACAATACAAATATAAACATGCATGGTAATTTGAAATGGGACTTAATATCCCACTTTCAAATTACAAAAATGAAATATTATTACAAAATTATAAAAATATTAAACATTACATTAAAGTATCAAAATGTTAAATGTTTAGCATAAATAGATAAAAATAATAAAAGAGAAGACATCACCAATGGAACACTATTGATTTGGATAAGGGTTCCAATTCATATCGTCGTTCGGGTTCCATGGTTGGTGATAGGTGTTCTGGTAGGCTTGATTGGGGTCGTACAGGTCATAGGGTGGTCGCATGTCAGGCTGATGCGGTGGATAGTAAGTAGGCCGAGTCGGAATGTAGTTATTTGGTACCTGATATGATAGCTGGCTCATGATTTGGTGCTGATGAACTTTCCAGCTATCATGTTGGCGTCGCCTGGAAGTCTCATACTCATTCGCGGCTTGCCACTGCTCATACCGACGATGCCTATCCTCATTAGTCATTTCTACCTCATCTATACGCTGGAAAACGTCAGAAGCACTATCCTTAATGACATCCCTAATGTCATCCGCTTCCTCCATCTCCTCATCCGAAACCCTCTCTACCTGTGGATGGCGGCCCTGATATTGTACTGTCTGATTGCATCTCCTAGTCAATACCTTTGCACCTTGATAGACTTGTAAACCTAAAGTCTCGTCCTGTTCTCTACATACCATCATCAGACCCCCTTGATCCCTATCTACACCTAAATACTCTCCAATGAGAGTAACAAAAATGTATCCTCCTATTATTCCCCATTCCTGTATTCCTTCCACCATTTTGGACAGATAAAAACCAAAACATTAGGGGATATTAACAAAGCTTCTAGTGTTTCGAATGCACTTAAGGTAAAATAAATCGTGTAAGGTCATTTTCTCCTTGTTGTTACCTCTTTGTGTAATCGAGTTTGTTAAGAATCTATGTATTATACGAAGCTCGGCTTTATTAATATCTAAATAGGAGTGTCTTCCTCCCCGTGTAAACACATTAAAATTTGACATACGCCTCCAGATGGCGTTAGCGTCAAAATTTCTATCAACCCTCTCACCATGATAAATCAAATTTGTACAATCGGGTGATAGTAATTCAGCGGGAGTGTAAATCTGTAAAGCCCTAGCCATGTCCAGCATGGACATTCTGTACATTCTACAGCCAAGTAAAAATCTAAGAAAACTCTTATCGTCTAACCTATCTACATCCTTATTAAAAGCTATAGTACTCATTATCTCAACACACCACTCTTTATATACAGGCCTACGAGTGGTAAATAAACGTTCCCAATCAGAAAAAGAAGAGCTGCCATACCTTTGAATTAGATGCTGCCTAACTGGGTTAGCTAGGTGGACCCTTTCCAAAGGCTCCCAATCTATTACCCTTGGTACTTCTACATTTTTGGTCCAAAGCTTAAATTTGTTACTTTGGTACGTCGGGTAATCTCTCCAACTTCTATCAATCCTTAAATTGGGATGCAACTATTCTTCATGAATTGTTGGGTGTTCTATTATATGGTGAACAGGAAATACAACGTAGGCAATAAAAAATTGTGGGTCTGGTTCATAGTATGGCACGTGTTGATCATAATGTTGTTGTTGTTGTTGTTGTTCTTGTTGTTGCTCCGGTTCGTGATATTGCATCTCTGGCTGTGGTTTCGAAGCAGGTTGCCTAGATGACGATGATGCTCCATCAGTATCGGTATTTTTCTGCAAAACACATTAAACACAAAATTTGTGCATCCAAATATGCATTAGTGTTAGCAAAATAACAAATTAAAATAATTACAATAACATGTTTAATCCATATTAAACTTATACTCATTTCCATATTTTTATCAATTCTACACTTTTTCAAATAAGCATATATGAAAATGTTTACAAAGTTCATAAGCATTCAACTCAAATAACATGTCAAAATAATCATTACTAGCAATTAAACAAGTTTCAAATGGCATTTATATCAAATTAATCAAATTCATGAATTTTAGACTTAAAAAGTCCACTTTAATTCTCAAAAATCATGTTTAGGATCAAAGTTTGGATCATTTAGCTACCTAAACATGTTACACTACTTAATTTAGCAATAATTCATGACAAAAATCGGCCATAACCTGTTTATATCAAAAAGCCCCAAATTGCTCAAGAACACAAACCCTAGATTTCTAAAAATTTTGAAGTTTTTGGCTTCAAATCATGTTAAATAGCATCAATCTAGGTTATACATGCATAATATACTAACAATTTAACTCTAATTACACTATAAATTAACAAAATCAAATTAGGTAAAAATTAGCTCAAGAACACTAAAATTCAAATTTTAAGAGTTTTAGGGGTGAAATCTTTACCTTTCTGCTTCCCCATCTGAGAAAAGACATGATTATAGCGGATTATTGTGAGAAAATTGGTGAATTTTGGTGAAAAAATGATGATTTTTGAGAGTGTTTTTGAGAGTGTTCGTGTTTGTGTGTGTGCTGATGTGTGGAACAGAGAGCAGCTCGCTGGAACTTTTGTTCCTGACCAGCATTCTGGGGCCATGCGATCGCATGGTTACCCAGTGCAACTCCCATGCGATCGCATGGGGTGTGCCATTTTTTTTTTATATAATACCTTTGACTTATAAAAACAAAAATGAAATAAATTTAAAATTTTGTTTCCTTTTATATTGAGGGCGTTACGGTACGTTAACCTAGTTCGTCTCTCGACAAAATTTTAAAAATTTGTCTTTTTAAAGCGTTGTTTTAAAAGCTAAGGTTTTTGGATTTTTTAATGTTTTTGCATACTTTAGGTCAATGAGATTTAAAAATAATGATAATAAAATTTCTCGTCCCTTCCTTGGGTAAAGCAATTTCGGTTCAACGACCTAGTCTTCAACTCACGACGAAATTTAAATATCAAATTTTTAACTTAATGAAATAAAGTAAATTTTTGTTTTTAAATTCACACCAAACTTAAATTTTAAAATGCATAAAATTAAAAATTCATATTAATATTACTAATATTTTTATACATTAATTTTACAAACTTATATTGAAAATATTAATTGTTAAAATATTTAAAGACTTAAATATATTGATTTAAAAAGATTTACAATAATAATTTAATATTAATTTAAAAACAAGGTAAAAATTAAAATTAAAAATCTTTTTGGTCTTTTATCCCACTTTAATCAATCAAATATTATCAAAAATATACGCCCCTCTTTTGGGTAAAGTAATTTCGGCTATTTTACCTAGTTTTACTCCTGACGAATTTCTGAAATATTTTGGATTGATTGATTAAAGATATTTATACCTTAAGAATAAACGATAAATTTCGCAGTGATGTAATAAATTTTTGTATGATATCAATAATTTCAGTTTCGCATACCTAATTTTATTGAATATCAATTTAATACTTTATAGCGAACGATTCAGCGTTTATTATCAAAAGGTTAAAACCAATAAAATAAAAATAAAAACTGTACATACTTACCTGTGAGAAAGAATTCTCAGAGACCTGCTTTAGCCGACTCATAGGAGAGTCGTGTGATTTGGTTCTCCATAGCTACGTAAGCATAACCTCGATTCTTCAATAACTTTTCTTCTAAACATATGAACGGTTCTTCTCTGCATAGAGTAACAAATTCGGTATTTGAATATGTTTGATTGTTCAAACATTTACCTTCGTGTGACCATTTTCCGCATTTATGACATCTTTCAAGGTGTCGTGCTCTTCTTTTTGTTGCGGATTTTGATTTTTCTTTACCAAAATGTGTCTTATGATGATCTTTCCTGAGATCTTTCCTTACTTCGTCCATTTTGCCTCTTATGAATGATACCAGTTCACTCGGGAAAGTGTTATTATTACGTTTAGTAATCATAGCGTGTAGTAGTAGACCATGGTTCAGATCAAAGGAATTCTTCATCTTGTAAAACCTAAAAGAAATAAAAATTCAGAATGGAGGGAGAAGACTAGTTCTTTAGGGTCTGCTAGGGAAAGACCATTCGGATTCCATTTTCAAAAACTACACGAAAACAGAATATCTAACTCTAACAGAAATACATATTACCCTTAAAAGATTCGAATCTTCCCACACTTAGTTAGCTGTAGTGTCGAAATTGTGATTAACTTCATCTTCAACTTCCATTGGATTATCTATGTAACGTTTAACTTTGTGACCATTTACTTTAAATTCAATCCCATTTGAATTTATTAACTCTATTGTTCCGTATGGGAAAACTCTTTTGACTATGAATGGTCCAGACCATCTTGATTTCAATTTTCCAGAAAATAGCTTGAATCGTGAATTGAAAAGAAGAACTATGTCTCATTCCTTAAATTCTTTTGAACTTCTGATTCTTTTATCATGCCATTTCTTCGTTCTTTCCTCATATATTAACGAATTTTCGTATGCTTCATATCTTAATTCTTCTAATTCGTTTAGTTGACTTAACCGTAGACGTCCAGCTTCATGCAAATCAAGATTACATGTCTTCAAAGCCCAAAATGCTTTGTGCTCAATTTCTATTGGAAGATGACATGCTTTTCCGTAAACGAGTTTAAAAGGTGTGGTACCAATTGGAGTTTTGTAGGCTGTTCGAAAATCCCAGAGTGCATCCTCCAATTTCATGGACCATTCCTTCGGATTTGATCCTACAGTTTTCTCTAGAATACGTTTTAATGCTCGGTTGGTATTTTCAACTTGTCCATTTGTTTGTGGATGATAAGCGGTTGAGATTTTATGAGTTACTCCATATCTTTTGAGAACTTTCTCATGTTGATTATTACAAAAATGAGTACCCCGATCACTTATTAAAGCTTTCGGTGTTCCGAACCTAGCAAAAAGACGTTTTAAAAAATTGACTACAACTCGTGCATCGTTAGTTGGGAGATCTTGTGCTTCCGCCCATTTAGATACATAATCAATGGCAACGAGAATGTAGAGATTATTATGAGATTTTGGAAATGGACCGATAAAGTCAATACTCCAAACGTCAAATACTTCACATACTTGAATGACATTTTGTGGCATTTCATCACGTTGACTTATTTTTCCGGCCCTTTGACAAGCATCACAGGATTTACAGAGAAGGTATGCGTCTTTGAAAATTGTAGGCCAATAGAATCCAGCGTCGTAAACTTTTCTTGCTGTAAGTTGAGGCCCATAATGCCCTCCTGTTGGTCCTGTATGACAATGGTTTAAGATTTGACTAGCTTCATCTCCGAATACACATCGGTGTATTATTCCATCAGGACAACTTTTAAACAAATGTGGATCTTCCCAGAAATAGTGTTTTATATCACTAAAGAATTTCTTTCATTTTTGGTACGACAACCCTTTTTCAAAGAATCCACATACTAAGTAGTTTGCATAGTCTGCAAACCATGAAATTTCATTATAATCGATTCTCAAAAGATATTAATCAGGAAAGTTATCTTGTATGGCTGATTCGTTTAGAACTTCTAATTCAGGATTTTCAAGACGAGAAAGATGATCAGCGACAAGATTTTCTGCTCCCTTTTTGTCTCGAATTTCAATATCGAACTCTTGTAAGAGTAAGATCCAATGGATTAATCGTGGTTTGGCATCTTGTTTTGAAAATAGGTATCTAAGAGCAGAATGGTCAGTATAGACCACCATTTTTGCTAGAACGAGATATGAACAAAATTTGTCAAAAGCAAAGACAATAGCAAGGAGTTCTTTTTCAGTAGTTGTGTAGTTCGTTTATGCTCCTTGTAACGTCTTACTAGCGTAATAAATAGGTTGAAATCGTTTTTCAATCCTTTGTCCTAAAACGGCTCTCATTGCAAAATCACTGGCATCGCACATGAGTTCAAATGGTAGATTCCAATTTGGAGTTATCATGATCAGCGCATTAGTGAGTTTTTCTTTAAGAATATTAAAATATTTGATGCATTCATCCGAAAAGATGAATGGAGCATCCTTTTCTAGGAGTTTATTCATAGGAGTGACAATTTTAGAAAAGTCTTTTATGAAACGTCGGTAAAAACCGACATGCCCTAGAAAACTCCTAACTCCTCTAACATTGGTGGGATGTGGAAGTTTAACAATTACATCTACTTTAGCTCTATCCACTTCAATTCCTTCCTTTGAAATTTTATGACCAAGAACGATGCCTTCTCTAACCATGAAATGGCATTTCTCCCAATTAAGTACTAGATTTGATTGCTTGCATCTAATAAGCATTCGTTCAAGATTAACTAGACATGTTTCAAAAATATCACCGAAGACTGAAAAGTCATCCATGAATACTTCCATGCATTCTTCTATCATGTCGTGAAAAATCGCCATCATGCACCTTTGAAAGGTTGCAGGGGCGTTGCAAAGTCCAAATGGCATGCGTTTGTAAGCAAAAGTACCATAAGGGCACGTGAATGTGGTTTTCTCTTGGTCCTCGGGTGCTATTGGAATTTGAAAATATCCGAAAAACCCGTCAAGAAAACAATAGTAACTATTCCCGGCTAACCTTTCCAACATTTGATCAATGAAAGGTAAGGAAAAGTGATCTTTTCTGGTGGCGTCATTTAATTTTCTATAATCAATACAAACACGCCATCCTGTTACAGTCCTAGTAGGAATAAGCTCATTTTTTTCATTTGTGATGACAGTCATGCCACCCTTCTTAGGTACACATTAAACTGGGCTTACCCATGGACTATCAGAGATTGGATAAATTAAACCTGCATCTAGTAGTTTAATAATTTCTTTCTTAACAGCATCTTGCATATTAGGATTTAGTCTTCGTTGGCGTTCCACATAGGTTTTATGGCCTTCTTCCATAAGGATTTTATGTGTGCAATACGAAGGACTTATGCCTTTAATGTCATGAATTTTCCATGTAATAGCTGGTTTATGAGCTTTTAGCACAGAAATGAGTTGAGATTTTTCATTTTCTGTAAGAGAAGACGATATTATTACAGGTAATTCAGATTCACCATGTAAATAAGCGTATTCCAAATGGTTTGAAAGTGGCTTTAACTCTAATGTCGGTGGTTCTTCTATCGATGATTTGTATCGATATCTGTCTTCTTCTTTTAGCATTTGAATTTCTTCTGTTGTTGGTTCGTAATCATTAGCCATGAGTGCGGCTAACATTTCAGCTTCATCAATTGGTTCAGTTCCTTCTCCTAAAGAACATTCTCCTGTTCCTTGTAATTCTGGAAATTCTTTTAACAATTCTGTATGTGAATCTATAGTTTAAATATAATAACATGTATCATCTGCAGATTGTGGTTGTTGCATGGCTCTATCAATAGAAAAGGTAACACTCTCGTCCTCTATACTTAGGGTCAATTTCTTACCGAACACGTCTATTATTGCTTTAGCCGTGTTTAAGAATGGTCTTCCTAGTATAAGAGGAACTCGAGAATCTTCTTCCATGTCCAGAATAACAAAATCTACTAGAAATACTAAAGTACCAACTTTAACTAGCATGTTTTCCATTATCCCTCTAGGATATTTTACTGATCGATCGGCTAGTTGTATACTTATTCGTGTTGGTTTCAATTCTTCGAGGTCAAGTTTAGCGTATAGTGAATACGGCATTAAATTTATACTAGCACCTAAGTCTGCCAATGCTTCTATTGAACTAAGACTACCCAGAAAACATGGAATTGTGAAACTTCCTGGATCTGATAATTTTTCTGGTATCTTATTCAACAGCACTACAGAACAATTAGCATTTATAGTAACAGCCGAGAGTTCTTCCATTTTCTTTCTATTTGTGATTAGATCTTTCAGAAATTTAGCATATCTTGGCATTCCTGATATCACATCAATGAAAGGAAGATTTACATTTATTTATTTAAACATATCTAAGAATTTGGATTGCTCGGCTTCAAGTCTTTCTTTTCTCATTTTACTTGGGTAAGGAAGTGGTGGTTGGTATGGTTTAACATAAGGCTTTGCCTTAACTGTGTTATCTTCATTAACCTTTTTAACTACCGGTTATTTTTCCTTTTCTTACTCAAATTGTGGTTCTTGTGGAGTAGGAATAGAGTCATCAGAAATTTCAGGTATTTCAGGTGGTTTAAGTGTAATACCACTTCTCGTGGTAATGGCTTTAGCTGTTTCATTCCGGGGGTTAGCATTTGTATCGCTAGGTAGACTTCCCAGTTTTCTTTCACCTATCAACCTTGCTAGGTTGCTCACTTCTTGTTCCAGATTTTGAATAGAAGCTTGTTGATTTCTAAATGCTTGAGCATTTTGTTCATTCGTTTGTTTCTGAGATGTGAAAAACTGCGTTTGAGATTCAACTAGTTTCGATATCATGTCTTCTAAATTTGGCTTTTTATCATCGATTTGTGGTGGTTTAATTGGAAAAATAGGTCTTTGCTGGTTGTAAGTATTATTAGATACTTGTTGATTGCTAGGACCTTGTTGGTTGTTGTATGGAACATTTCGGTTATAATTCTGATTTTGATTGTAGATTGGTCTTGGCGGTTGATAATTATTCTGATAATTATTTCCAGGCCTTTGGTTCATGTATGAAACATTCTCTCTTTGTTCCCTTGTTTGTTCAATACTGAGACAATCTTTTGTCAAATGTGGTCCTCCACACTGTTCACAACTAATTCGTATTGCGTGAATATCTTTAGTCATCTTTTCCATTCGTCTCTCGAAAGCATCTATCTTTGCAGAAATGGAATCAAAGTCATGGCTAGAATCGGCTCTAGCCGCTTTAGATGATCTAACGATATCTTTTTCTTGATGCCACTCATGTGAGTGGGAAGCAGTGTTATCAATAATTTTGTAAGCTTCAGTTGCGGTTTTCTTCATAATGGAACCACCAGCTGCTATGTCGATGTCTTTTCTTGTGGTAATGTCGCATCCTTGATAGAATATTTGTACTATTTGATAAGTGTCTAAACCATGTTGCGGACATCCTCTTAACAACTTTCCAAATCTTGTCCATGCCTCATATAGAGTTTCATTTGGCTTTTGTGTGAACGTAACAATTTCTCCTTGAAGTCTCACGGCTTTAGATGCCGGAAAGAATTGTTTAAGAAATTTTTCAACTAAAACATCCCATGTGTCAATCGCCCCTTCAGGTAACGATTCTAACTAATCTTTGGCTTCTCCCTTTAAATTCCAGGGAAATAACATGAGATAGATCTTTTCATCCTCAACTTCTCTGATTTTGAATAGAGTACATATCCTATTAATGGTTCGAAGATGTTCGTTTGGATCTTCCTTCGGCGCACCGCTAAATTGGCATTGATTTGTTACCATGTGTAGGATTTGTCCTTTGATTTCATAATCTGGTGCATTAATGTCTGGTTGAGTAATTGCATGACCTTGGCCAGTACGTTTAGCCCTCATTCGGTCTTCCATACTTAGAGGTTCCAGATTTTCCATGATTGAATTTGTTGAATCTGAATCACTACAGGATTCTGATTTAATGGTTTCTTCCTCGACAATCTCTGGATGAGTGATTTGTGGTTCAGGAGGAATGATTAGTGGTTCAGGATCTCTGAATTGTCCCTGAATATCCTCCTGATTCTCAATTGTGAGGTCGGGTTCAAAAAATGGATTATCGGAAATTTGAATTGGAGTACTTGGTCGACTAGATGACGATTCTAAAGAAAAATCAACGGCAACAATATTGGCTAGATGTCTTAATCGAGTTACAGGTGGTGAATGTATGAAAGGTGGTGAACATTTTGCTCGGTGCATTCACTGAATATCCTATTAGGTATAAAAGATAAAAATTATATAAATTATCAAATTAATAGACTTTTCTGATTTTGTTCACGTTTCGAATAGCCAATAGATGCAGCAGGTAGCCAGGACCCTTTAAATCGGAAGCCTATCAATTTAACCGCTTAAAATAATTTTTCGTCGAAATTTTGAAGATAAAATCTATGTCCTAAAAACTAGAGCGTCGAGAAATAAGAAAGAAAAAGAGTGCGTCAAAAAACGTCGAAAAATAAAAGGTCGAAAAATAATCGTCGAAAAACAAACAGTCGAAAAATAAAAATAAGAAAATAAAGCTTCGAAACTTAAAAGTCTAAAAATTAAGAATTAAAACTTACGTCTAAAGGTATTAAAGCTTAAAGGAATTCTATATCCAAAACGGCAATAACTTAAAAAGTACTAAAATCTTAAAACGGCGTCGCAAAATTCTAAAGCACCTAAATCTTAGTCTAAAGAAAAAGCACTTAAGGGATTTTACGGCAAAGCTTAAAAATCTAGAAATAAAGTAACTACGGTAAAATACTAAGTTACGAACTAATTACGAACGATAAATATACAAATTACTATTAAACGATTAAAAAGATACGAAATATAAAAATAAGACTTTTATAAAAATATTATTTTTATATTATTATTTTATAAAAGTATTAATTTTAAAACTAATTAAAACCTAAAATACAAATTAATTAAAACTAAAACTAAAACTAACTAATATTAAATTAAAACCCTAATTAATATTAATTAATAATAATTATTATTAATAACCTAACCCTAATCGTACCAGTTTAAGAATCCGAGCTGTCTTTTCAACTCATGCGATCGCATGAGTTGTATGTTATATGTCCATGCGGTCGCATGGATCCGGATACCAGGTCAGTTCTTGGGCTACTACAGTACCTTGGCCCGATTACTTTTAATTAATTTTTTTTATAGCGTTTCGCTTTCGGCGTTGTTGAAGTCCCCGACAGCGGCGACAAAAATACTTGATGTTATGCGAGGTGTATACGAAATAGTTATATTTTTACTACGAAATACTATTAAATACGATACAATTTTACACAAGTTATTTATTTATTATTAGAGTGGATATACCTAAACCTTGCTACAACACTATAGGAAGTGTACCTAATCGTACAGTAGTGTAGTTTTTAGTAAGTCCGGTTCGTTCCGCAGGGAGCTAGCCAAGTTTAACGCTATATTTTTAAACTATACTTATATACTTATATATATATATATACATATATATATATATGTATATATATATATATATATATATATATATATATATATATATATATAAGTAGTATTATTATTATTATTATAAAAGGGGGGTTTTTACCGTTTAGTGACCGGTTTGTCGATTTTATGTCTTAAGTCACAATTAAAACCTAATGTAAAATATTAAAAATAAATATAACTTAATTTAAAGCGTAAAGTAAATGACGATAATTAAAGTGCGATAAATAAAGTGACGATAAATAAAATTGCGATAATTAAAAGTATGATAATTAAAATGACGATAAATAAAATTGTGATAATTAAAAAGTACGATAATTAAAAGTGCGATAAGATATAAAATAAAGGAATTATGCTTATTTAAACTTCCGTAATCATGATGTTTGACGTGTTGATTTTAATTTATTACCATGGGTTAATTGTCCTTTGTCCTGGATTATTCAATATGTCCATACGGTTTTTTTATCCATAACAGTCCATCAGTCATAAATATAAAGTGCGAGTGTTCTCGTCAAATTATCCTTATACCCGAAGTCAAATATTCCAACTAATTGGGGACTTAAACTGTAACAATGTCTTAATACTTTGTTTAATAATTACACCAGGATAACGACTGCGTGCTGTAGTGACCCGAACTTTTCCATGTTTATATATATATTAAATGAAATTGTTATTTACATGATTAAGTGTTTCCAACATGTTAAGCAATCAAACTTGGTAAGACTTGATTAATTGAAATAGGTTTCATATAGACAATTGACCACCCAAGTTGACCGGTGATTCACGAACGTTAAAACTTGTAAAAACTATATGATGACATATATATGGTTATATATATAGTTAACATGATTTTATTATAAGTATGTATCTCATTAGGTATTTTAACAATGAGTTATATACATAAAAATGAGACTATTAATTTAAGAAACTCGAAAACGATATATATAACGATTATCGTTATAACAACATCTTACTAGGTACATATGAATCATATTAAGATATTGATACACTTGGTTAATTATGTTAAATGATAAGTAAATATATTATTAAGTGTATTAACAATGAAATACATATGTAAAAATAAGACTACTAACTTAATGATTTCGAAACGAGACATATATGTAACGATTATCGTTGTAACGACATTTAACTGTATATATATAATACTAAGATATATTATATATCATAATATCATGATAATATAACAATTTAACATCTCATTTGTTATAATAAATAATGGGTTAACAACATTCAACAAGATCGTTAACCTAAAGGTTTCAAAACAACATTTACATGTAACGACTAACGATGACTTAACGACTCAGTTAAAATGTATATACATGTAGTGTTTTAATATGTATTTATACACTTTTGAAAGACTTCAAGACACTTATCAAAATACTTCTACTTAACAAAAATGCTTACAATTACATCCTCGTTCAGTTTCATCAATAATTCTACTCGTATGCACCCGTATTCGTACTCGTATAATACACAGCTTTTAGATGTATGTACTATTGGTATATACACTCCAATGATCAGATCTTAGCAGCCCATGTGAGTCACCTAACACATGTGGGAACCATCATTTGGCAACTAGCATGAAATATCTCATAAAATTACAAAAATATGAGTAATCATTCATGACTTATTTACATGAAAACAAAATTACATATCCTTTATATCTAATCCATACACCAACGACCAAAAACACCTACAAACACTTTCATTCTTCAATTTTCTTCATCTAATTGATCTCTCTCAAGTTCTATCTTCAAGTTCTAAGTGTTCTTCATAAATTCCAAAAGTTCTAGTTTCATAAAATCAAGAATACTTCCAAGATTGCAAGTTTACTTCCAAGTTTTCTAAATACATTCCAAGTAATCATCCAAGATCAAGAAACCTTTGTTACTTACAGTAGGTTATCTTTCTAATACAAGGTAATAATAATATTCAAACTTTAATTCAATTTCTATAACTATAACAATCTTATTTCGAGTGGAAATCTTACTTGAAATTGTTTTCGTGTCATGATGTTGCTTCAAGAACTTTCAAGCCATCCAAGGATCCTTTGAAGCTAGATCTATTTTTCTCATTTCCAGTAGGTTTATCCAAGGAACTTGAGGTAGTAATGATGTTCATAACATCATTCGATTCATACATATAAAGCTATCTTATTCGAAGGTTTAAACTTGTAATCACTAGAACATAGTTTAGTTAATTCTAAACTTGTTCGCAAATAAAAGTTAATCCTTCTAAATTGACTTTTAAAATCAACTAAAAACATGTTCTATATCTATATGATATGCTAACTTAATGATTTAAAACCTGGAAACACGAAAAACACCGTAAAACCGGATTTACGCCGTCGTAGTAACACCGCGGGCTGTTTTGGGTTAGTTAATTAAAAACTAAGATAAACTTTGATTTAAAAGTTGTTATTCTGGAAAAATGATTTTTATTATGAACATGAAACTATATCCAAAAATTATGGTTAAACTCAAAGTGGAAGTATGTTTTCTAAAATGGTCATCTAGACGTCGTTCTTTCGACTGAAATGACTACCTTTACAAAAGCGACTTGTAACTTATTTTTCTGACTATAAACCTATACTTTTTCTGTTTAGATTAATAAAATAGAGTTTAATATGAAACCATAGCAATTTGATTCACTTAAAACGGATTTAAAATGAAGAAGTTATGGGTAAAACAAGATTGGACAATTTTTCTCATTTTAGCTACGTGAAAATTGGTAACAAATCTATTCCAACCATAACTTAATCAACTTGTATTGTATATTATGTAATCTTGAGATACCATAGACACGTATACAATGTTTCGACCTATCATGTCGACACATCTATATATATTTCGGAACAACCATAGACACTCTATATGTGAATGTTGGAGTTAGCTATACAGGTTTGAGGTTGATTCCAAAATATATATAGTTTGAGTTGAGATCAATACTGAGATACGTATACACTGGGTCGTGGATTGATTCAAGATAATATTTATCGATTTATTTCTGTACATCTAACTGTGGACAACTAGTTGTAGGTTACTAACGAGGACAGCTGACTTAATAAACTTAAAACATCAAAATATATTAAAAGTGTTATAAATATATTTTGAACATACTTTGATATATATGTATATATTGTTATAGGTTCGTGAATCAACCAGTGGCCAAGTCTTACTTCCCGACGAAGTAAAAATCTGTGAAAGTGAGTTATAGTCCCACTTTTAAAATCTAATATTTTTGGGATGAGAATACATGCAGGTTTTATAAATAATTTACAAAATAGACACAAGTACGTGAAACTACATTCTATGGTTGAATTATCGAAATCGAATATGCCCCTTTTTATTAAGTCTGGTAATCTAAGAATTAGGGAACAGACACCCTAATTGACACGAATCCTAAAGATAGATCTATTGGGCCTAACAAACCCCATCCAAAGTACCGGATGCTTTAGTACTTCGAAATTTATATCATATCCGAAGGGTGTCCCGGAATGATGGGGATATTCTTATATATGCATCTTGTTAATGTCGGTTACCAGGTGTTCACCATATGAATGATTTTTATCTCTATGTATGGGATGTGTATTGAAATATGAAATCTTGTGGTCTATTGTTACGATTTGATATATATACGTTAAACCTATAACTCACCAGCATTTTTGTTGACGTTTAAAGCATGTTTATTCTCAGGTGAATACTAAGAGCTTCCGCTGTTGCATACTTAAATAAGAACAAGATTTGGAGTCCATGTTTGTATGATATTGTGTAAAAACTGCATTCAAGAAACTGATTTCGATGTAACATATTTGTATTGTAAACCATTATGTAATGGTCGTGTGTAAACAGGATATTTTAGATTATCATTATTTGATAATCTACGTAAAACTTTTTAAACCTTTATTTATGAAATAAAGGTTATGGTTTGTTTTAAAAATGAATGCAGTCTTTGAAAAATGTCTCATATAGAGGTCAAAACCTCGCAACGAAATCAATTAATATGGAACGTTTTTAATCAATAAGAACGGGACATTTCACGTGCAATCCAAGGTATTACTACTTTGTTAACAATTACACCAATTACCCTTGAATGTAATCCACCCCTGTATTAATAGGTCCATTAACTATTAATCCATCCCCGTGTCCGGTCAAATGAACAATAATTTGTATTTATAAATATCCCGCCCCCCGTACCCTATTAAGCGTATGTGGTTATATATAGATACGTCAAATTGTAACCTTTATATTAAATTAAAGAGGTATCGTTTAGTTAATATAAAGCCCATTAATAGTCCATAGTCTAATTTCCACAAGTGTCGTTCTTTTGTCCAAACCCCAATTATGGTACAAAGCCCAATTACCCTTTCTTTAATATTTAGCCCAACATCACGATTACTTTGGCTTAAATAAGCATAATAATAACTTAGCTACGAGACATTAATTTAAAAAGGTTGAACATAACTTACAATGAGTATTAATAGCGTAGCGTTACACGGACAGAATTTCGACTTACAAACTTAAAACATTCGCCACTATAACCTTATTATTATTAAACTTAAATTAAAATTAAAATTATAAAATATAAATATAAATATATCGTAGATAGATAGTTAGAAAAAGGTGTGTTATATTTCGGCCAGAAATCGTGAGATTTATAGGACTTGGCATGCTACAGGAAGCTATGCGACCGCATGGTTTTTGTGTCTCCAGGCCATGCGATCGTATGGCCAGCTGGATCAGACCACATTCACTTATTTGCTAGTTTGCCGACGGTTTTTAATATATAATATAATATATATATATATAATTTTAAGAATTATTTATATATTATATTATATTCATGTGCATAGTTGACTTGTCATTTTAGCTCCGTTGTGTCGTGCGTTGATAGTTGGTTCATGTCCCGGTTCCGAATTTTCGAACGTCCTTACGTACGATTTAATATCTTGTACTTTGCGTTTCGCGGCTCGTACTCTTGTAACTTTTAGACGTTTCTCATCAATAATTTGAACCTCTTGGATTGTATTTTGTACTTTTTAGCGTTTTGGTCGTTTGCGTCTTCAATTCGTCGAATCTGTCTTTTGTCTTCACCTTTTATTATTTAAACGAATATCACT
This sequence comes from Rutidosis leptorrhynchoides, assembly GCF_046630445.1. Taxonomy (NCBI): domain Eukaryota; kingdom Viridiplantae; phylum Streptophyta; class Magnoliopsida; order Asterales; family Asteraceae; genus Rutidosis; species Rutidosis leptorrhynchoides. The sequence goes on from NC_092339.1 coordinate 150,142,999, forward strand.
TGTAAATAGAATAATTGCAACTAAAAGCTTGTCTTTCTTGAAGAATAATGCTATGAAATATATGTTCATTTTTAGCATTATCAGGAACGTTACCCGCTGACAGCGTAACGGCCAAGAAAGTCTGCATGAAGGCTCCCATGTATGTTATACGTGACGGCGTGCTTTACAAGAAGTCGTTCTTAGGTCTGTTATTGCGTTGTGTGGGTCTACAAGAGGCTGAAACTGTAATAAGGGAAGTGCATGAAGGAACTTGTGGAATGCATTCGGGGTTTAGGACCGTTGTAGGCAAAATCATGCGTTTGGGTTATTACTGGCCGTCCATGTACCGTGACACTAGTGATGTCATCAAGAATTGCATTTCTTGTCAACGCCATGCCCCACAAATTCATGCACCATCTCATGAGTTGATACCCGTCACATCGGCTTGGCTATTTTACAAGTGGGCAATCGATTTGGTTGGCCCGTTCCCTGATGGACGGCACCTTGTTGTAGCAGTTGACTTTTTTACAAAATGGGTGGAGGCTAAACCTTTGAAAAGCATCATGGGCAGACAGATTGTGAATTTCGTTTGGGAAGAGATAGTATGCCGTTTCGGGGTACCACAAGAGATTGTCAGTGACAACCGAAAACAATTCGTACACGATCCGTTTTGAGCTTGGTGCGACAGGCTAAATATCAAGCAAACATTTAGTTCCGTCGCTCACCCTCAAGTTAATGGACAGGTTGAAGTCAGTAACAGGGACATTGTATCCGGCATCAGAGGCAGGTTGAATACGGATAGGAAAGGTTGGGAAGATGAGTTGCCAATGGTTCTGTGGGCGTTCCGCACCACACCAAAAGGAAGCAATCGCGAAACACCTTTTAGCCTTATCTAGGGTTCAGAGGCGGTCATCCCGGCAGAAATCGCAGTTCCTATGCAACGCGTCATGGAATTCAATGAGGAAGCTAATATGATACAGTTGAGGGAAAACATGGACTTGTTAGAGGAGCGTCGATGCATGGCATCGATACGCGAAGCGGCTAATAAGCAGAAAATCTCCAAATATTATAAGCGGCGTGTACGCGAACGTTCGTTCCGTCCCGGTGACTATGTTTGGCGCAATAATAATGCCAGCAGAGTTGAAGACCTTGGAAAGTTGGGACCTAACTGGGAAGGCCCGTATGTAATTGTGGACGCCCTCGGTAATGGGGCGTACAATTTAAAAATGCCTGATGGCAAGTTCGTGCCACGTACATGGCATGCGACCAATCTCAAGAAATTCTATGTTTAGGATATTTTATTACGTTGAACTATGTTTTCCATTTTCAATGTTTCTTTTAATTCTGTGACTGATCATCACGGATATGTAAGCGCGATGCGCAACGGATTGATTTGTTTTATTTGAATTTAATGCATTTTCCAGTTTCTTTAATGCGTTATGTAACTATTTATGGCATCACTTCGGTGTTTTTATACAAAATGTAAATATAAGCCCATTCATATGTTACACATGCCTTGAACAAAGTATATTCTAGCCTTCGGACGTCATGAATGGCGCTTCGTGTTGAACCTACGTTGAAGTGACACCGTAACGGGATGCTTTCGGGTTTCATACCCGTCGCGTTCATCCTGGAATGGTCTAGATACATGCAAGTCATGACATTTATCAAGTATAACCTTGACACACCACGCTACCGTGATGACAGCGTGACGAATATTTTCTAAGCGATACACATTAATGAAAATAATTGCAACATGGCAAATATAATTACATCCATTCACAAAATGGTTACAATTACATCCAAAAAAGAAAAAGTTACAAAGGCCCTAAACTATTTGGGAATCATCTGTTCGATCTTGGCCGTATCCAATCTTGGCTGACTCCCAATGGCCTCGATGAAGGGAACCTTGACCGCCTTTACCTCCTTCGCAACGTCATACTTATCATACATGTCCGGATCAAAACCATTCTGGATTCTGGTAGCGGATCCGGAAGAATAACCTGTTCATTCATGACGGTGTACATTTCTAAACCCCCTACACTTTTGGCAGTGTCTAGTAGCCTGCCGAACGGTCAGATGACCTCAGGCGACGTGATGGCCTTTGTGAAGATGTGGGGAATCATAGAGCATAACTGTTGAAAATCATCCGTTGCCTTCTTGTGGGCAACGGTTAGTTCTTGAACCTGCGTAGCGAGGAGCTCCTTGCTCGCCTTCTCCTCAGCTAACTCCTTTTGGGCCACCACTAAGTCTGCAAGGGCCTGTTTTTCCTTATCCATAACGATGTTTAAGTTCTTGGCAGCCCGCTGTGCCTCCCTTAACGCCACCAGCTTTTCATGCTGCGCCTCCGCCGCAGCCTTCTTGTGGCCCTCCATCTCCTCCCTTAACATCTTGGCTTCATCGCCAACCTCCTTCACCAGTGCCTCTGCTTGACGACAACGCTGCTCGGCGTTGTTTGAACGAACAATCTCATCACGGGTCAATGCTAGACCCTGATGAATATGCTGTATACGCGCTCGACGCGCAGGGTTGTCTGGCATCTTTTTAAGCTCATCCACCAGAGCAGTGGGGCATATCCTTTGAAGGTACTCAAATTGGGAGTATGCGTCCCCATGGGACACGTCCCATATGACGTTAAGATGAGAAAACGTCGGCTGTTTGCCAAACCCGGGAGAATGAGGAAGCTCCTGGGATTCGCTGTGATGACTTGACTGTTGATGGCCGGAACCAGTGCCGGAGCTTGACAACGTGACAACCTTTTCAGGTTGTTTCATGTGAGAGATGTCTTCAATATTGACCACTGGAGGATTGGCCTGATGAAATGTCCCGTTCTTATTGATTAAAAACGTTCCATATTAATTGATTTCGTTGCGAGGTTTTGACCTCTATATGAGACGTTTTTCAAAGACTGCATTCATTTTAAAATAAACCATAACCTTTATTTCATCAATAAAGGTTTAAAAAGCTTTACGTAGATTATCAAATAATGATAATCTAAAATATCATGTTTACACACGACCATTACATAATGGTTTACAATACAAATATGTTACAACAAAATAAGTTTCTTGAATGCAGTTTTTATACAATATCATACAAGCATGGACTCCAAATCTCGTCCTTATTTAAGTATGCGACAGCGGAAGCTCTTAATAATCACCTGAGAATAAACATGCTTAAAACGTCAACAAAAATGTTGGTGAGTTATAGGTTTAACCTATAGATATCAAATCATAATAATAGACCACAAGATTTCATATTTCAATACACATCCCATACATAGAGATAAAAATCATTCATATGGTGAACACCTGGTAACCGACATTAACAAGATGCATATATAAGAATATCCCCATCATTCCGGGGCACCCTTCGGATATGATATAAATTTCAAAGTACTAAAGCATCTGGTACTTTGGATGGGGTTTGTTAGGCCCAATAGATCTATCTTTAGGATTCGCGTCAATTAGGGTGTCTGTTCCCTAATTCTTAGATTACCAGACTTAATAAAAAGGGGCATATTCGATTTCGATAATTCAACCATAGAATGTAGTTTCACGTACTTGTGTCTATTTTGTAAATCATTTATAAAACCTGCATGTATTCTCATCCCAAAAATATTAGATTTTAAAAGTGGGACTATAACTCACTTTCACAGATTTTTACTTCGTCGGGAAGTAAGACTTGGCCACTGGTTGATTCACGAACCTATAACAATATATACATATATATCAAAGTATGTTCAAAATATATTTACAACACTTTTAATATATTTTGGTGTTTTAAGTTTATTAAGTCAGCTGTCCTCGTTAGTAACCTACAACTAGTTGTCCACAGTTAGATGTACAGAAATAAATCGATAAATATTATCTTGAATCAATCCACGACCCAGTGTATACGTATCTCAGTATTGATCACAACTCAAACTATATATATTTTGGAATCAACCTCAACCCTGTATAGCTAACTCCAACATTCACATATAGAGTGTCTATGGTTGTTCCGAAATATATATAGATGTGTCGACATGATAGGTCGAAACATTGTATACGTGTCTATGGTATCTCAAGATTACATAATATACAATACAAGTTGATTAAGTTATGGTTGGAATAGATTTGTTACCAATTTTCACGTAGCTAAAATGAGAAAAATTATCCAATCTTGTTTTACCCATAACTTCTTCATTTTAAATCCGTTTTGAGTGAATCAAATTGCTATGGTTTCATATTGAACTCTATTTTATGAATCTAAACAGAAAAAGTATTGGTTTATAGTCGGAAAAATAAGTTACAAGTCGTTTTTGTAAAGGTAGTCATTTCAGTCGAAAGAACGACGTCTAGATGACCATTTTAGAAAACATACTTCCACTTTGAGTTTAACCATAATTTTTGGATATAGTTTCATGTTCATAATAAAAATCATTTTCTCAGAATAACAACTTTTAAATCAAAGTTTATCATAGTTTTTAATTAACTAACCCAAAACAGCCCGCGGTGTTACTACGACGGCTTAAATCCGGTTTTACGGTGTTTTTCGTGTTTCCAGGTTTTAAATCATTAAGTTAACATATCATATAGATATAGAACATGTGTTTAGTTGATTTTAAAAGTCAAGTTAGAAGGATTAACTTTTGTTTGCGAACAAGTTTAGAATTAACTAAACTATGTTCTAGTGATTACGAGTTTAAACCTTCGAATAAGATAGTTTTATATATATGAATCGAATGATGTTATGAACATTATTACTACCTCAAGTTTAGTAGGTAAACCTACTGGAAGTGAAAATAAATGATCTAGCTTCAAAGGATCTTGGATGGCTTGAAAGTTCTTGAAGTAGGATCATGACACAAAAACAAGTTCAAGTAAGATTTTTACTCGAATTAAGATAGTTTATAGTTATAGAAATTGAATCAAGGTTTGAATATGAATATTACCTTGAATAAGAAAGATAACCTACTGTATATAACAAAGGTTTCTTGATCTTAGATGATTACTTGGAATGGGTTAGAAAGCTTGGAAGTAAATTAGTAAACTTGAAGGGATTTTTGAAGTGTTCTTCCTATGATGATTATAGCTTGATTCTTGAAGTGATTTTTGATGAAGATGATGATTAACTACTGGAAAAATACGTTCATAATAGTGTGGGTGTGTTAAGAAAGTATTAGAAAGAGAATTGGAGGTGAAATGGAGAGAATGATGAGTGGTAATTGGTGAGTGGTGAGTGGGGTTAAAAGGAGTTCTAGTTAGTTGACTAGCTCATGGTAGAAGTTAAAATTGATTAGTCATACATGACATAATCAAGAGTGGAATCCCATGCTAGTTCCTATTGGTATATACCCATAGTAAGTACGTTTTGAAGCTGTGTATAATACGGGTAAAAATACGACTAGAATTCTTGATGAAAGAAAAGAATGGGAAAGTAACTGTAACCATTTTTGTTAAGTATGAGTGTTTTGATATATGTCTTGAAGTCTTCCAAAAGTATTTTAATACATCTAAATACACTACATGTATATACATTTTAACTGAGTCGTTAAGTCATCGTTAGTCGTTTCATGTAAGTGTTGTTTTGAAACCTTTAAGTTAACGATCTCAATTAATGTTGTTAACCCATTGTTTATTATATCTAATGAGATGTTAAATTATTATATTATCATGATATTATGATATCTTAATATATCTTAATATGATATATATACATTTAACTGTCGTTACAACGATAATCGTTACATATATGTCTCGTTTCGAAATCCTTAAGTTAGTAGTCTTGTTTATATGTATATAACTCATTGTTAATATACTTATGGAGATACTTACTTATCATAATCTCATGTTAACCATATGTATATCCATATATATATCGTCATGTCATTTTTACAAGTTTTAACGTTCGTGAATCGCCGGCCAACTTGGGTGGTCAATTGTCTATATGAAACATATTTCAATTAATCAAGTCTTAACAAGTTTGATTGCTTAACATGTTGGAAATATTTAATCATGTAAATATCAATCTCAATTAATATATATAAACATGGAAAAGTTCGGGTCACTACAGTACCTACCCGTTAAATAAATTTCGTCCCGAAATTTTAAGCTGTTGAAGGTGTTGACGAATCTTCTGGAAATAGATGCGGGTATTTCTTCTTCATCTGATCTTCACGCTCCCAGGTGAACTCGGGTCCTCTACGAGCATTCCATCGAACCTTAACAATTGGTATCTTGTTTTGCTTAAGTCTTTTAACCTCACGATCCATTATTTCGACGGGTTCTTCGATGAATTGAAGTTTTTCGTTGATTTGGATTTCATCTAACGGAATAGTGAGATCTTCTTTAGCAAAACATTTCTTCAAATTCGAGACGTGGAAAGTGTTATGTACAGCCGCGAGTTGTTGAGGTAACTCAAGTCGGTAAGCTACTGGTCCGACACGATCAATAATCTTGAATGGTCCAATATACCTTGGATTTAATTTCCCTCGTTTACCAAATCGAACAAAGCCTTTCCAAGGTGCAACTTTAAGCATGACCATCTCTCCAATTTCAAATTCTATATCTTTTCTTTTAATGTCAGCGTAGCTCTTTTGTCGACTTTGGGCGGTTTTCAACCGTTGTTGAATTTGGATGATCTTCTCGGTAGTTTCTTGTATAATCTCCGGACCCGTAATCTGTCTATCCCCCACTTCACTCCAACAAATCGGAGACCTACACTTTCTACCATAAAGTGCTTCAAACGGCGCCATCTCAATGCTTGAATGGTAGCTGTTGTTGTAGGAAAATTCTGCTAACGGTAGATGTCGATCCCAACTGTTTCCGAAATCAATAACACATGCTCGTAGCATGTCTTCAAGCGTTTGAATCGTCCTTTCACTCTGCCCATCAGTTTGTGGATGATAGGCAGTACTCATGTCTAGACGAGTTCCTAATGCTTGCTGTAATGTCTGCCAGAATCTTGAAATAAATCTGCCATCCCTATCAGAGATAATAGAGATTGGTATTCCATGTCTGGAGACGACTTCCTTCAAATACAGTCGTGCTAACTTCTCCATCTTGTCATCTTCTCTTATTGGTAGGAAGTGTGCTGATTTGGTGAGACGATCAACTATTACCCAAATAGTATCAAAACCACTTGCAGTCCTTGGCAATTTAGTGATGAAATCCATGGTAATGTTTTCCCATTTCCATTCCGGGATTTCGGGTTGTTGAAGTAGACCTGATGGTTTCTGATGCTCAGCTTTGACCTTAGAACACGTCAAACATTCTCCTACGTATTTAGCAACATCGACTTTCATACCCGACCACCAAAAATGTTTCTTGAGATCCTTGTACATCTTCCCCGTTCCAGGATGTATTGAGTATCTGGTTTTATGAGCTTCTCTAAGTACCATTTCTCTCATATCTCCAAATTTTGGTACCCAAATCCTTTCAGCCCTATACCGGGTTCCGTCTTCCTGAATGTTAAGATGCTTCTCCGATCCTTTGGGTATTTCATCCTTTAAATTTCCCTCTTTTAAAACTCCTTGTTGCGCCTCCTTTATTTGAGTAGTAAGGTTATTATGAATCATTATATTCATAGATTTTACTCGAATGGGTTCTCTGTCCTTCCTGCTCAAGGCATCGGCTACCACATTTGCCTTCCCCGGGTGGTAACGAATCTCAAAGTCGTAATCATTCAATAATTCAATCCACCTACGCTGCCTCATATTTAGTTGTTTCTGATTAAATATGTGTTGAAGACTTTTGTGGTCGGTATATATAATACTTTTGACCCCATATAAGTAGTGCCTCCAAGTCTTTAATGCAAAAACAACCGCGCCTAATTCCAAATCATGCGTCGTATAATTTTGTTCGTGAATCTTCAATTGTCTAGACGCATAAGCAATCACCTTCGTTCATTGCATTAATACACAACCGAGACCTTGCTTTGATGCGTCACAATAAATCACAAAATCATCATTCCCTTCAGGCAATGACAATATAGGTGCCGTAGTTAGCTTTTTCTTCAATAACTGAAACGCTTTCTCTTGTTCACCATTCCATTCAAATTTCTTCCCTTTATGCGTTAATGCAGACAAGGGTTTTGCTATTCTGGAAAAGTCTTGGATGAACCTTCTGTAGTAACCAGCTAGTCTTAAAAACTGGCGTATATGTTTCGGAGTTTTCGGGGTTTCCCACTTTTCAACAGTTTCTATCTTTGCCGGATCCACCTTAATACCTTCTTTGTTCACTATGTGACCGAGGAATTGAACTTCTTCCAACCAAAATGCACACTTTGAAAACTTAGCGTACAATTCTTCCTTCCTCAATACTTCTAACACCTTTCTCAAATGTTCACCGTGTTCTTGGTCATTCTTTGAGTAAATAAGTATGTCATCAATGAAAACAATGACAAACTTGTCAAGGTATGGTCCACACACTCGGTTCATAAGGTCCATGAACACAGCTGGTGCATTAGTTAAACCAAACGGCATGACCATAAACTCGTAATGACCGTAACGTGTTCTGAAAGCAGTCTTTGGAATATCATCTTCTTTCACCCGCATTTGATGATACCCGGAACGTAAGTCTATCTTTGAATAAACAGACGAGCCTTGTAGTTGATCAAATAAGTCGTCGATTCTCGGTAGTGGGTAGCGGTTCTTGATGGTAAGTTTGTTCAACTCTCGGTAGTCGATACACAACCTGAATGTACCATCTTTCTTCTTGACAAATAAAACAGGAGCTCCCCACGGTGATGTGCTTGGTCGAATGAAACCACGCTCTAAAAGTTCTTGTAATTGCCTTTGCAGTTCTTTCATCTCGCTGGGTGCGAGTCTGTAAGGAGCACGAGCTATTGGTGCAGCTCCTGGTACAAGATCTATTTGAAATTCAACGGATCGATGTGGGGGTAATCCCGGTAATTCTTTCGGAAATACATCGGGAAATTCTTTTGCAATGGGAACATCATTGATGCTCTTTTCTTCAGTTTGTACTTTCTCGACGTGTGCTAGAACAGCATAGCAACCTTTTCTTATTAGTTTTTGTGCCTTCAAATTACTAATAAGATGTAGCTTCGTGTTGCCCTTTTCTCCGTACACCATTAAGGGTTTTCCTTTTTCTCGTATAATGCGAATTGCATTTTTGTAACAAACGATCTCTGCTTTCACTTCTTTCAACCAGTCCATACCGATTATCACATCAAAACTCCCTAACTCTACTGGTATCAAATCAATCTTAAATGTTTCGCTAACCAGTTTAATTTCTCGATTCCGACATATATTATCTGCTGAAATTAATTTACCATTTGCTAATTCGAGTAAAAATTTACTATCCAAAGGCGTCAATGGACAACTTAATTTAGCACAAAAATCTCTACTCATATAGCTTCTATCCGCACCCGAATCAAATAAAACGTAAGCAGATTTATTGTCAATAAGAAACGTACCCGTAACAAGCTCCGGGTCTTCCTGTGCCTCTGCCGCATTAATATTGAAAACTCTTCCGCGGCCTTGTCCATTCGTGTTCTCCTGGTTCGGGCAATTTCTAATAATGTGGCCCGGTTTTCCACATTTATAACAAACTACATTGGCATAACTTGCTCCGACACTACTTGCTCTGCCATTACTCGTTCCGACACCATTTGTTCCTTTCGTTCTATTAACCCCTGGTCCGTAGACCTCACACTTCGCCGCGCTATGACCATTTCTTTTACACTTGTTGCAAAATTTGGTGCAGAACCCCGAGTGATACTTTTCACACCTTTGGCATAGCTGCTTCTGATTGTTGTTGTTGTTGCGGTTATTATTGTTGTTGGGATGATTGTTGTAGTTGCTGTTGTTGTTGTTGTTGTTGTTGTTGTTGTTGTTGTTGTTGTTGGGCCGTTTGTTGTAGTTGCGATTGATGTTGCGATTGTTGGGATAATTGTTGCGATTATTGTTGTAATTGTTGTTGTTGTTGTATTGGTGATTCTTATCACCGTTTTCCTCCCACTTTCTTTTGACTTGCTTCACATTGGCCTCTTCAGCAGTCTGTTCTTTAATTCTTTCTTCAATCTGGTTCACTAGTTTGTGAGCCATTCTACATGCCTGTTGTATGGAGGCGGGCTCGTGTGAACTTATATCTTCTTGGATTCTTTCCGGTAATCCTTTCACAAATGCGTCGATCTTCTCTTCCTCATCTTCGAATGCTCCCGGACACAATAGGCACAATTCTGTGAATCGTCTTTCGTACGTGGTAATATCAAATCCTTGGGTTCGTAACCCTCTAAGTTCTGTCTTGAGCTTATTGACTTCAGTTCTGGGACGGTACTTCTCGTTCATCAAGTGCTTGAATGCTGACCACGGTAGTGCGTACGCATCGTCTTGTCCCACTTGCTCTAGATAGGTATTCCACCATGTTAACGCAGAACCTGTGAAGGTATGCGTAGCGTACTTCAATTTGTCCTCTTCAGTACACTTACTTATGGCAAACACCGATTCGACCTTCTCGGTCCACCGTTTCAATCAGATCGGTCCTTCGGTTCCATCAAATTCCAAAGGTTTGCAGGCAGTGAATTCTTTGTAGGTGCATCCTACACGATTTCCTGTACTGCTAGATCCAAGGTTATTGTTGGTATGTAGCGCAGCCTGTACTGCGGCTATGTTTGAAGCTAGAAAAGTACGAAATTCCTCTTCATTCATATTCACGGTGTGTCGAGTAGTCGGTGCCATTTCCTTCAAAATAGTCAAATGGAACAAGTTAATCATACAGAATGTTAAGAGTAGTTGATAGTATTTCGTAGCATAATATGAACTCATTTATAAAAGCTTTTTCTTCATATTAGCGTTTTATAAGTTTAAATTCTGGTAGTACCTACCCGTTAAGTTCATACTTAGTAGCTAATATACAATTCAACTACTACAATTCTATATGAAAAACTGATTATAATAATATTTCGCGTTCAAACTTTTATACAATATTTTACAAACTTACAATACCGCTTATTTTACATAAAGCATGAAATATAGCACACAATAACTTTGATACAAGATAGTTGTGAAGATAATTCTAGCTAGTACACAAGTCGTTCAGCAAAGGCAATAAAGACACGTAATTCATACGTCCAGAAACAAGTCATGCATTCTGGTTTTACTAGGACTACTTCCCATCCTTGGTCTTGTGGAACATAACCGTTATGGCCGTTGATAAGACAGCGTGTTGTAACGTCGTCAAAGGGACGAGGGTTACGTAATGTCCAACAGTCCCGTAACAATCTAAAAACCTCATTTCTTACCCCAATTACCGACTCCGTCACTTGTGGGAACGTTTTGTTTAATAGTTGTAGGCCGATGTTCTTGTTCTCACTTTGGTGAGAAGCGAACATTACTAATCCGTAAGCATAACATGCTTCTTTATGTTGCATGTTAGCTGCTTTTTCTAAATCACGAAGTCCAATATTCGGATATATTGAGTCAAAATAATTTCTTAACCCATTGCGTAAAATAGCATTTGGGTTCCCCGCAATATATGCGTCAAAGTAAACACATCGTAACTTATGGATTTCCCAATGTGATATCCCCCATCTTTCGAACGAAAGCCTTTTATAAACCAAGGCATTCTTGGAACGTTCTTCGAATGTCTTACAAGCTGATCTCGCCTTAAATAGTTGTGCCGAAGAATTCTGACCGACTCTAGACAAGATTTCATCAATCATGTCTCCGGGTAGGTCTCTTAAAATATTAGGTTGTCTATCCATTTTGTGTTTTTATACTGTAAAATAGACAAGAGTTAGATTCATAAAAAAAATACTTATTAATACAAGCAATTTTTACATATATCATAAAGCATAAGCACACTATATTACATATATTACACCACACGAATACAACTATCTTATTCCGACTCGCTTGTTTCTTCTTCTTCGGTTTTGGTTCGTTTTGCCAAGTTTCTAGGGATATATGATGTTCCCCTAATACGAGCCGTAATTTTCCACATTGGTTTAGAAAAACCTGGTGGTTTAGAGGTTCCAGGGTTATTGTTACAACTTAAGGACTTCGGGGGTTGACGATACATATAAAGTTCATCGGGGTTGGAATTAGATTTCTCTATTTTTATGCCCTTTCCCTTATTATTTTCTTTTGCCTTTTTAAATTCAGTTGGGGTAATTTCTATAACATCATCGGAATTCTCGTCGGAATCCGATTCATCGGAGAATTGGTAATCCTCCCAATATTTTGCTTCCTTGGCGGAAACACCATTGACCATAATTAACCTTGGTCGGTTGGTTGAGGATTCTCTTTTACTTAACCGTTTTATTATTTCCCCCACCGGTTCCGATTCTTCTTCCGGTTCCGATTCTTCTTCCGGTTCCGATTCTTCTTCCGGTTCCGACTCTTCTTCCGGTTCCTCTTCGGGAACTTGTGAATCAGTCCACGAATCATTCCAATTTACATTTGACTCTTCATTATTATTAGGTAAGTCAATGGGACTTATTCTAGAGGTAGACATCTATCACATAATATCAAACACGTTAAGAGATTAATATATCACATAATATTCATATGTTAAAAATATATAGTTTCCAACAAAAATGTTAAGCAATCATTTTTCAAGTAAACACGGTCGAAGTCCAGACTCACTAATGCATCCTAACAAACTCGATAAGACACACTAATGCAAAATTCTGTTTCTCTAAGACCAACGCTCGGATACCAACTGAAATGTCCCGTTCTTATTGATTAAAAACGTTCCATATTAATTGATTTCGTTGCGAGGTTTTGACCTCTATATGAGACGTTTTTCAAAGACTGCATTCATTTTAAAACAAACCATAACCTTTATTTCATCAATAAAGGTTTAAAAAGCTTTACGTAGATTATCAAATAATGATAATCTAAAATATCATGTTTACACACGACCATTACATAATGGTTTACAATACAAATATGTTACAACAAAATAAGTTTCTTGAATGCAGTTTTTATACAATATCATACAAGCATGGACTCCAAATCTCGTCCTTATTTAAGTATGCGATAGCGGAAGCTCTTAATAATCACCTGAGAATAAACATGCTTAAAACGTCAACAAAAATGTTGGTGAGTTATAGGTTTAACCTATAGATATCAAATCATAATAATAGACCACAAGATTTCATATTTCAATACACATCCCATACATAGAGATAAAAATCATTCATATGGTGAACACCTGGTAACCGACATTAACAAGATGCATATATAAGAATATCTCCATCATTCCGGGGCACCCTTCGGATATGATATAAATTTCGAAGTACTAAAGCATCCGGTACTTTGGATGGGGTTTGTTAGGCCCAATAGATCTATCTTTAGGATTCGCGTCAATTAGGGTGTCTGTTCCCTAATTCTTAGATTACCAGACTTAATAAAAAGGGGCATATTCGATTTCGATAATTCAACCATAGAATGTAGTTTCACGTACTTGTGTCTATTTTGTAAATCATTTATAAAACCTGCATGTATTCTCATCCCAAAAATATTAGATTTTAAAAGTGGGACTATAACTCACTTTCACAGATTTTTACTTCGTTGGGAAGTAAGACTTGGCCACTGGTTGATTCACGAACCTATAACAATATATTCATATATATCAAAGTATGTTCAAAATATATTTACAACACTTTTAATATATTTTGGTGTTTTAAGTTTATTAAGTCAGCTGTCCTCGTTAGTAACCTACAACTAGTTGTCCACAGTTAGATGTACAGAAATAAATCGATAAATATTATCTTGAATCAATCCACGACCCAGTGTATACGTATCTCAGTATTGATCACAACTCAAACTATATATATTTTGGAATCAACCTCAACCCTGTATAGCTAACTCCAACATTCACATATAGAGTGTCTATGGTTGTTCCGAAATATATATAGATGTATCGACATGATAGGTCGAAACATTGTATACATGTCTATGGTATCTCAAGATTACATAATATACAATACAAGTTGATTAAGTTATGGTTGGAATAGATTTGTTACCAATTTTCACGTAGCTAAAATGAGAAAAATTATCCAATCTTGTTTTACCCATAACTTCTTCATTTTAAATCCGTTTTGAGTGAATCAAATTGCTATGGTTTCATATTGAACTCTATTTTATGAATCTAAACAGAAAAAGTATTGGTTTATAGTCGGAAAAATAAGTTACAAGTCGTTTTTGTAAAGGTAGTCATTTCAGTCGAAAGAACGACGTCTAGATGACCATTTTAGAAAACATACTTCCACTTTGAGTTTAACCATAATTTTTGGATATAGTTTCATGTTCATAATAAAAATCATTTTCTCAGAATAAAAACTTTTAAATCAAAGTTTATCATAGTTTTTAATTAACTAACCCAAAACAGCCCGCGGTGTTACTACGACGGCGTAAATCCGGTTTTACGGTGTTTTTCGTGTTTCCAGGTTTTAAATCATTAAGTTAGCATATCATATAGATATAGAACATGTGTTTAGTTGATTTTAAAAGTCAAGTTAGAAGGATTAACTTTTGTTTGCGAACAAGTTTAGAATTAACTAAACTATGTTCTAGTGATTACGAGTTTAAACCTTCGAATAAGATAGTTTTATATATATGAATCGAATGATGTTATGAACATCATTAATACCTCAAGTTTAGTAGGTAAACCTACTGGAAGTGACAATAAATGATCTAGCTTCAAAGGATCTTGGATGGCTTGAAAGTTCTTGAAGTAGGATCATGACACAAAAACAAGTTCAAGTAAGATTTTTACTCGAATTAAGATAGTTTATAGTTATAGAAATTGAATCAAAGTTTGAATATGAATATTACCTTGAATAAGAAAGATAACCTACTGTATATAACAAAGGTTTCTTGATCTTAGATGATTACTTGGAATGGATTAGAAAGCTTGGAAGTAAATTAGTAAACTTGAAGGGATTTTTGAAGTGTTCTTGAAGTGTTCTTCCTATGATGATTATAGCTTGATTCTTGAAGTGATTTTTGATGAAGATGATGATTAACTACTGGAAAAATACGTTCATAATAGTGTGGGTGTGTTGAGAGAGTATTAGAAAGAGAATTGGAGGTGAAATGGAGTGAATGATGAGTGGTAATTGGTGAGTGGTGAGTGGGGTTAAAAGGAGTTCTAGTTAGTTGACTAGCTCATGGTAGAAGTTAAAATTGATTAGTCATACATGACATAATCAAGAGTGGAATCCCATGCTAGTTCCTATTGGTATATACCCATAGTAAGTACGTTTTGAAGCTGTGTATAATACGGGTAAAAATACGACTAGAATTCTTGATGAAAGAAAAGAATGGGAAAGTAACTGTAACCATTTTCGTTAAGTATGAGTGTTTTGATATATGTCTTGAAGTCTTCTAAAAGTATTTTAATACATCTAAATACACTACATGTATATACATTTTAACTGAGTCGTTAAGTCATCGTTAGTCGTTTCATGTAAGTGTTGTTTTGAAACCTTTAAGTTAACGATCTCAATTAATGTTGTTAACCCATTGTTTATTATATCTAATGAGATGTTAAATTATTATATTATCATGATATTATGATATCTTAATATATCTTAATATGATATATATACATTTAACTGTCGTTACAACGATAATCGTTACATATATGTCTCGTTTCGAAATCCTTAAGTTAGTAGTCTTGTTTATATGTATATAACTCATTGTTAATATACTTATGGAGATACTTACTTATCATAATCTCATGTTAACCATATGTATATCCATATATATATCGTCATGTCATTTTTACAAGTTTTAACGTTCGTGAATCGCCGGCCAACTTGGGTGGTCAATTGTCTATATGAAACATATTTCAATTAATCAAGTCTTAACAAGTTTGATTGCTTAACATGTTGGAAACATTTAATCATGTAAATATCAATCTCAATTAATATATATAAACATGGAAAAGTTCGGGTCACTACACCTGACCCCCTGAAACAATAACTTTTATTAGTTTCCGCCATTGCGACCTCGGTGATGTGTTAGGATTATTGTCAGGATTATAATAATACCCACCGTGGCTGGGCTCATGCTGAAAGCTTTCCAAGTTGCTTTCAGCTATCTCCTTGGCAGTCTTGACTCTTTTGTTACCCCCAGGAGTAACTAGGAACGTTGTGGGGCTGTAACGCTTTTGCCCAATAGGGGGATTCGGCGCGGCAACGGATATCGGCTCAGGGTTGGTGATGGGTGTTGAAGATTGAGTTTGAGCCCCGCCTTCCGTTTCGGTAGCAGCAGTGGTCGAAGATTCAACGGCAGGTTCCACCGGCTTCCGGGGATCACCTTCCGGCAACTTTGACACCGCCACCTTTTTAAATTTGAGTCCTTCAGTGCTCGGGCGACGAATGGCTTGACCAAAATCCATCTCTGAAAAATATAAATGATAAATATAAATAAAACAGGTGGAACGAGAAAACTTACAAGAACGCTACGGCAAGAAGAGCATACCCATTCCGTTGTAGATCACCATTGGCACTTTATTTGCTGAAGGCCAGTAACACTGAACGTTACCCAACTTTAGCATCACGTCGGGGTAAGGACGCATGTCAAGCTCAGCGTCCTTACAAAAGTAGAAGAGATCTTTTTCCTCCGAAGTCAGATCTGGTGTCTTAGACAACTCCGGAGAACGACTAAAACGCCATGGGATCAGATGGGCATGCCCTTCTCCTAGCGCGTCCTGGTGAACAAATATATACATATCCCTCCAGTCATGAAGGGATGGGGATTTCTTTGAAGTGAAATTGCACTTCTTTTCAAACGTGTACCAGCCTTTGCCGGACGCTGACAATTTGAACGTCGCACGAAAAAAGTTTAAAAGCGCCGGACGGCCTTGCCCCCGGAAAAACATTTCGAAAATAATCACGCGTTGCCACGCGTGAGGATGCAACTGGGAAACACCAACTTGGTAGTGTTCCAGCACGGATGCCACGAAAGGCGTCAGCGGTAAGTGTAGGTTCCCAACCGATATGGCTTTCATATACAGCGTTAAATGATCGGTTGGTGGCGTATGGGCGCGCTGTTCGTCCGTCGCCACCATTGTATGCCATCCGGCAAGCGGAGGATAATCAAGTATGAAATCCTCGAGTAAATTTGGAGTAACGTTACTGCGTTCCGTAGAAACGTCCGCCTTCGACATTATTAATGGCTTAACCTTTTTTAAAATGAAACGGTACGCGAATGCAGAATGCAAGACACGAAGGATCAGCAACATAATTGAATATTAATTTGTGTGTGAAAGGAGTAAGTAAAAATGAAAAGGGTTAAAGCCCCTATTTATAGGAAATACTTTGAGTGAGCCTCAACTATGGGCTTTAATCTGAAACGTACACGTTTCTTTCCATCATCGCTTCGTGGCCGTTCGATTCACGTCGATCCATTTTTTACATCTGTAACAATGACGGCGTTTACCTAGGGAACAGTAAATTTGGCGGCTGATTGGACGTTTTCGATGTCAGAAACACTCATAATGTTATTTAAACATTATAAAATTCGATTAATCATCATTTTATAATGCATAAATGCTATCATTTCGCGTGACTTACCCGTGGCGATAATTAGGCTTACAGTCACATAGTTTGGTCACGTACAAATACCTTTTGTACCTAACCAAACTGGGGGGACTTAATGACGTACGTCACGTCACGTGTCTGGTCACGTGCAACGCATGACGTTCATCACACGAGCTTACGGGGAACCTAAAGTTGTGTCACGTGGTACTCAAGTCGCCGTCACGCGATTGGTAGAGTGACGTATTTACAAGGTTGACCCGGTATTGCTGAGCTGGACCACATCCCTACATTTCAGGAACGTGGAGAACGTGTAATAAGTTGTAGGCATGATTAGGAGGTTCTAGTGGCAGTTACAGATCATGGGTGCTATTATAATGGCTATCATGCATAACCGTCATTTATCAATCTATAAATAGCATCCTTTGGCCTTATTTGATGGCCAATCAATCAACCGATCATTTCATACACACTAACCTTCTTCTGTAGCTTACCTTGGAAGCTCGGAAAAAGACAAACAACACCACCACATCTATCTCCCATTTAACCGAAGGAACCCCTTCCAAAGGTTAAATTCTCTTTTTAATTCACTTGCACGAACAATTTTGGTTTGATCATTAGTCAAATAAGGGAATATAGTCATCTTATTAATGTGTTGCCTTTTGCATTATTATTATCGAAAATTTATACGCACAAATTGTATATTGATGTTTTTGTAGTCCTGAGGTACTATATTATAGGTAACATAACATTTAGGTTTTTATTAAATCTACATTTAAAACACTTGTGTAGCCTTTTTTAGAGTACAAAAGTTTATATGGTAGGGTTTTTATTATTCGATTAAATGGTTATTGATCAAATAATTTTTCATTCGGAAACAAATTTAAATAGATCAGTTATTCATGTCACGAAAGGTATATCATTATCATTATATTTTATCATTGTGGACTTTTAATTAGGTTGTTTACATATAATAGACGAATGCATGGATGTGAACTCTTGTTCGCTTTCTTTAACCATGTCTAGCATACAGAGAGATATATATGGGCCGTTCAAATGTATGGTGTAAAGATGCCACAAAAATGTGCCATCGAAGTCTCTAGTAAAGACGGTTCAAAATGACCCTCTTTGACACCAATGGCACCATTCTTATAAGTGATTATACAGTGAAAAGTTAAAAACGTTAAAAATTAAAAGGTACTGATTGAGTAATTACTTATGAAAAGAATCGTGTAACTTATTTTATTTAAGGGTGTGTGTTTATAAGCTAAAAGGGTAGAGCAATTCTATAGAAATTAGAAAGTGTAGATGCTGGAACAAGTATTACTTAATTCGGTACACAGAATATTATACTCGTATTAAACAAGCATTATACAGTAGTTATTTATATTTTTTTTTTTGAAAAGCAAATATATGTATATAGATTCCACAAAAACAGTACACAAGAAGGGCTGCATTTTGCCACCCTATATCACGAATACAGCATGCTCCCAAAAAAAAACAATGCCAAGTTGCTAAGCTAGTAACCAAACATTGGTTCTCACAAATTTTGTAAACACTAAGACACAAAACTATTTGAATTATGTAACCCCAATCGATATTTTTTGACTTGCATCTCTTCATGATCCATTCAAAATTAGTAACATTTGTTTTTCATTTAGCGTCATTGGAGGATTCTAACATTTGTTTTTGAAAAATTTTGTGTTCCGGTTCTTCCAAATGAAATACCCACAAGTTCATTCAACCGCTTGCCAAATCTTCTTCCCTATTTCCGACATCCTTATGCTTGAGTTACCACAAAAGCCTCACCAATGCTTAGATTTGTAGTATTACCGGGCCCTCACTAATTATAAACTTTGTTCCACACATATAACACATCATATGAATTCTTGCACACAAAAAAAAAAAATGAGTGTTCAACCGTCACTAAAGCGTCATCACAAACCGGACAATGAATGGAGTTAAGGTCAATGCCCCTTCTATCAAGTTCCAACAAAACTGGTAGTCGTTTTCTTCTAGTTCTCCACACGGAAACCTCAATCTTGTTTGGTACCAAATTATTTCTCAAAGTCTCTACACAATTAGAAGTCGGATGCAAAATCTTTGAATAAATCTCAAACGAAAGAATTTTTGTAGTGAACGTACCATTTGAGTTAAGCCGCCAACGCCAAATGCCTGACTTTTGAGCCTTGATTGAGATTGAATTAATCATACCTGTGAGTTCATCTCGTTACGAAGCAGTTCTCCCCGATGGTGCACACAACCAAGTCCATGAACCTGCACAAAATGACCTGTTCCATCCCATCGGTCATTAACTGTTGCGTGCGGGTCAGAATCAAGTTGAGCCAAGCGGTTGAATTTATTGTTAAGTATCTCACACGGAAGCACGTATCACTTCAGAATAGTGTTGATTCTCCATTGCCTATTTCCTTCTTCGTGTGTCACTCTATACGTATTAATTCTGGCTAAAATTTAATTAGAAAAATTGTAAAAACTATCACAAATAATCAAACTTTTCTTAGTTAACATTATCTAGTTGTTACCAAATACACAAATATTTACCTATTTTAATTTTTTTTTCAAAAGGTTTCTAATCGAATCTGGGGTATATATATAACAACATACGAACTTTATAGCCTACAAAAACACAATTAAACAGAGGTGTCTTCGAGCATAGGCAAAATTGACGACCGTCTAGGGCTCAAAAATTTAGAAGGGCTCAAAATTTTGAATATGTAAATATTTTTCTCACCATATTTAATTAAATAAAAAGTTTATCAATTAAAGTTAAAATACATTGTTTTTAATAGTTAAATAATTTATAAGTAAATAAATAAATAAATTGAAGTATTATTTTTTTATGCATGGTAAAAAATTTAACATATATGTAGGCTAATTTTTATTTTTGTCTAGAGTCTTTAAATTGTTCAGACTATCCTTAGGCTGCAATTAAATATGGATGGTTTAAAAATAGAAAACAATAAATTTAAGGAGCCTACATAATTATTTTTGAACATGAGTAGGCTACAAACACAAGACTAGACGGTCTAGTTAGCGCTTCTTTTTTGTCTTGTTTAGTTAATGTTTACTGTTGTCGAGCCTCGGTCGTGGATGTTTGTTTTGTGCCCCTGTTTGCTTGGATCTTTTCGAGTTCAAGTTTGTTATAAAAGTTTTCGCTTCTTTGTTAAAAAAAAAAAAAAAAGCTTTGATGTCCTGTACTCATATAATCCCAACATTTATAGTGTTACACCTTTCACAAACGATTTGTATAAAAAAACAAAAAAATAGTGGCTTTTGAAGTTCGTCAAAACCTTTGACGGAAAAAATAATAAAACCTCCCTCTGACTATTTCACCTAAAAGTCATTTTCCTTCTGATCTCTCTCTCTCTCTCTCTGAAACAATGGGATCGCTGTCACCGGCGATCACTTCAAAGTTACTTTTTCCAACTGACCGAACTTCATTACATGCATTCATCTTCCGCCGTTCAGCTGCCCGCTCGCCGTTCGATGTTACTAAACAGAACATGATCCGGCTATGCAATCGAAACCGTCGTAAGTGTATATCATCATCTTCTGCTGCTAACGAAGCTGAGAAGAATTCTATCAATTTTAACGATCCTGATTGGAAGATTAAATATGAACAGAATTTTGAGAAGCGATTTAATATTCCTCATATGACTGATTTCTTTCCTGATGCTGTTTCATATCCTTCCACTTTTTGTCTCAAAATGAGGTACCTTCAATTCAACCTAATTAAATTATATAATTATGTATCTATGTGTATACATATGATTCACACGGTGTGAAGTATTCTAAGTGAAAGTGTGATTTGAATTTTGTTTAATTGAATTGTTACAGGACTCCAGTGAGTGAAGAATTTGCACAAGGCTATCCTTCTGATGAGGAGTGGCATGGATACATTAATAATAATGATAGAGTATTGCTTAAGGTACTTTAATTACAATTTTTATTGTTGATGATTATGATTATGATTATGATTATGATCATAGGCTGTGAAGTTGATAATTATACTACATGAATTTGTATATGTGAATATATTTCTGGATTGTATTTAATTGTGTTTGGTATTGGTATTGGTATCCTATTGGCGTTGTTGTCTATGCTTTAAATATTGAATAATTGATTCATGTTACATTTGGTTTGTCTTGATTGATTAAATATTTGTACAAGACTTAGATGACATGGAGCCTTATTATTGTAAATTTTGCACCTTTCGATTGTTTCGTATTAGAAATATTGGGGAGAAGAAAATGATGGAATCATGGATATATTTATGACTTATCGGGATGTGCATTTTTCACCTCATGACCCGTTTTAAAGCTCACTAATTTTTTTTTCTAACAGTTACTCTGTAACAGTTTACATTCTCATGATGAAGGTTACTAAATTCACATTGATATACACGATGGTGTCGTGAGTGGAGAATTGACTAAAATTGTAAATACAGAACTGAGTGGAGATAAACTTGCCATGTTTCAATTGATAAATTTAATAAAAACAAATTTATCTCATTGAGTCTCATATGCCTACTTGGTCTAATGATTGGACTATGTATCTTTTTTGCTTTTTGAACAGCAGTTTGGGATCACCCGGGGGCTATGTATCTGACCCGGGGGCTATGTATCTGATAGTCTTATTACTCTTAACAGCATGACTTGTAGTCTTTTACTGGTCAATTGGTAATTTGTTGCGCAATAAACTTTTTCACATACTAAGCTAAGTTACATAGCTTGTTTCCAGTTTATGATATTAAGTTTCCTTAGTAGATATATCAACTCAAGTTTGGTTGTTGTCAGTTTATCTAATTAGCATCTTAATTGCAGTGCACTTACATCTGCTCTTGCCTGTTTTTTGTTGTTTCCTGTTTATTTACTCTATATTTATTTTTATAATTTCTACAAAGCTAACTTGACTGGCAACTTGTCTACTATATATAATTCTCAATGAACCAGATGCATTTGTCTTGAAACTCATAATGACCTTGTTATGGTTTTCACATTTGATTTGATTGAAGGTCGATTTTACTTTCTCTGTGATGAAATAGTAAACGTGTATGTGACATCACAGGTTATTCGGTTCTCATCACCTAGATCTGCTGGGGCTGAGTGTATCGATCCTGATTGTACGTGGGTGGAGCAATGGTAAGCACCAAACAAGATTATATTATTATGTCTAATTATCTGAAGCTGTAGTGAAACGACAATTATATCCAATTGAACCTCTTGAGCTCCAAATTCATGTACACGGGGAACAAAAGATTCTTTAAATATATGTTGTTTATGAATGTTACATACGTTTGATATCCTTTTCAGGGAAGAAAAGGATCAGATTGTTTTTATCAAATTCATAGCTCATGCTTAAGTCAAAAACTAATTAAAGTACTTTAAGCCTCACTAGGCTGACCCATAAACAACAACACCAACAATGATTTAATTGTTTACCCACCCATTTTGCTCATATGTTGTGTTGCTTAGAAATTGCTAAGGAATTATATGTAACAATGATGAAATATTTGTAGGATTCATCGTGCTGGTCCTCGTGAGAAGATATACTTCCAACCAGAAGATGTGAAGGCAGCAATTGTAACTTGTGGTGGACTCTGTCCGGGCCTTAATGATGTCATACGACAGGTATCCTCTTAATTTTTTTTAATTTATTTTTATGTCGCATCAATCAATGAATAAAATAATGCTACTTCATCAGCAGATGTGGTTAGGTCTTAGGTGTTAAGCATCCCTTCAATGTCTATTGAAAATTGCATGTAATTAATCATAATCAGTAGTGTTTCAGAAAACTAAATTGGATGGGTTGGCCTATGCTTTGGATGAATTATATTCATTATCTTAAAAGGAGTATATTCATTATATTCAGAAAGTAATTTATTTAAATAAACATAAAGCAAAATTATTATATTTTATATTAACGTTAACTATTGATGAGTCATTTAAAAAGTAATGTATCACAATTTTAATTCAAATGCTTAATTGCCAGGCATGGGTAGCTTCTTTCTTCTTTATACTAGGGGTGATCAATATTTGATATCAAACCGATCAACCTGAAAACCGAACCAAAAGAAATCCAAAAAAGAACCAAACCGAATATGAATTCGGTTTTTGGTTTTACTTTTTCATACCAAACAAACTGAACCGAATAAACTGAGGAAACCGAAATCGGAACCGATGAACACCCCTACTTTATAGCACTTGATTATTGACTCCTTTGACTCTTATTTGGAATGGCTACAGATTGTCATCACCCTTGAGATTTATGGTGTAAAAAAGATCGTCGGTATCCCTTTTGGATATCGCGGATTTGGCAAACAGCTAGCTGAGATACCAGTGAGTTTCTTTTCTATAAATTTTGTATCACTCTTCTCACATAACAATTTCACTTCTCACATAACAATTTCATTAAGATCAAGATATTATAGTAATAATCGAACCTTGTTGTTGCTCGTTAGTTATCTAGAAAGGTGGTTCAAAATGTCCATCTTTCTGGTGGAAGCTTGCTAGGTGTTTCTCGTGGTGGACCCAATGTCAGTGACATTGTCGACAGCATGCAGGTTTGTACTAAGTTTACATCTTTGTATCTTTTGTATGCCATATCTTTTCGCTTTCTTTTATTTTTTATTCAAACTGGTGGCAGGAAAGAGGAATAAATATGCTATTTGTGCTGGGCGGAAATGGAACACATGCCGGGGCTGATGCAGTACACAATGAGGTAGTTATGGGGTCCATTTTTTTATGGAAACTCGTGCTTCATAATGTTAATGTTTGTTTTGTTGGCATTTTGTAAAGTGAAATTACATGAGCTGTTAGAGTTGCCTTGCATTTTGTTGTTTTCGTCTGATTCGAATATTATGTTTTTTTGTGTGGTTAGTGTCGAAAACGAGGGCTAAAGGTGGCTGTGGTTGGTGTTCCAAAAACCATAGATAATGATATTCTGCTGATGGATAAAACATTTGGTTTTGATACTGCTGTAGAGGAAGCTCAAAGAGCGATCAATTCTGCATACATCGAGGTATTTATTTATTACTATTATTATATTATTATATTGTTGTTATTGGTTTATTATCATCATCATCATCGTTGTTTCTTTCAATTTAAAGCTTATTCCAAAGTCGAAACTTCCTTCTATTTTAATTGTGCATTAAGATTTGAACTTATAGTTTCTACCATCAAATCTTTTAGTAAGAAATCTCCATGTGTGTCTACCGTGTAAAACGATTGCTCTTTTTGCAGGCTCATAGTGCTTATCGTGGTGTTGGAGTTGTAAAATTGATGGGGCGTAGTAGTGGTTTTATAGCTATGCAAGCAGCACTTGCTAGTGGACAGATTGATATATGTTTGATTCCCGAGGTATTTTGATGATAAAAAATGTGAACTTTATCCTTTTCATGTGGCTTAATATTTGAATTTATGACAATATTTTTACTTGAAATACAAGGTAGCGTTTGAGTTGCATGGACCTCATGGTGTCTTAAATCATCTAAAATATTTACTTGAGACTAAGGGATCAGCTGTCATTTGTGTAGCAGAGGGGGCTGGTCAGGTTAGTTTTCTGCTATCTTCATATCTTCTCTTTTTTCATCTAAATATTTTCAGCTTACCCTTTTTAATGTTTTTCCTATGGTAAATCTAGTTAGTATTTGAATGTGCGTTTTGTAACTTGTTAGTATAGTTTCAAATGAATCAGCAATAATCATTTATATTCTCTTAAATAGAATTTTTTGGTGAAAACGAATGCTAAGGATGCATCTGGAAACACTGTACTTGGAGATATTGGAGTTCATATACAACAAGAGGTTAGTCAATGCATAACTCTTTATTTTTTTTTGAACGCCGGTTAGGAGGGAATCCACCCACCTGATCATTTCTTGGGACGAACCATTTACAGTCCTACCTCCACGGCGAATCAGTACGGGAATCGCGTGTGGTAAAACCCCCTCGGGTGAGGTTCGAGCACAATACGTTCGAGACCTCCGAGGCCCATGAAATGGGCCGGGTAACCTCAAAAAAATATTTTGCATCTCATGGGGTCGAACCCTTGCACCACCAATACACTACTTATGTGAGTAAAATGAACATAGTATTAGTGCAAGTCATTTCTGGTTAATATTTCGAAAGTTAATTATAGTATAACCTATTCGTTTATTCAAAATTTGTAATTGTAATAAACCAGAAGTTGATGATTTCTTAAAAACGTCCTTTGGGATCTAATTTATACTTCTATCTTCAAGTTCATTTACATTATATGAGCAATTAACTCAGTTACTTGTTTCTGGGTTTTATATTTTTATGCTATCATAGTCTAATAAGTACATTCTTTCAGATTAAAAAATATTTTAAGGAGCTTGGTGATCCAGCTGATGTAAAATATATTGATCCTACATACATGATCCGTGCATGCCGAGCCAACGCGTCGGATGGGATTCTATGCACAGTGCTCGGTCAAAATGCTGTAAGTCAATCTTTGTCCATAATCGGGTCTAAATTGCTACATCTACCTTGACCCAATTCCTTGCTTCATTTTTACCCATTCTGGTACCGTAGATTGATTTCGTAATTTATGTTTATAGGTCCATGGTGCATTTGCTGGATATAGTGGCATAACAGTAGGCATATGTAACACTCACTACGTTTACCTTCCAATTCCCGAAGTCATATCTTATCCCAGGACAGTGGACCCCAACAGCCGAATGTGGCATCGTTGCTTGACATCTACCGGCCAACCAGATTTCATCTAATTAAGAAAAAACAATTTTGTTCTTATTTTTGTACTCCCCATTTGCTTAACAATACCCAAACTGAAAAAGGCAGGTCCTAAGAGGAGTACGGTTTGCCTGATAATTTGAAAAAAAAATAACATAAATTGCCCGAAACAATAAATTACTAAAGAGACCTTCACAAGTGTTTTAGAGTTGGTTTCATGGTCTTCTGAAGGATATTATAGTACCACTAATTGAAACAGACCCTTGTTGATAATCAGGGCATTTTTTGTTCATGTAAAACTGAGTTAATTATTCATCAAATATGAGGGACTGAGGAGGCATTTAGGTATTATATCCTTTTCTGTTACATGTATCAGTATTAATAATGTTATTGTTGCTAAACAAAACAAAGATGTTTCATTTATTGATGTGCAGCTGGAACCTTACCTTTACTTGCCTCAAAAAATACTTATCTTCTGCTCTTCATTTTCATGTATTTAATTCTGTCATTTTCGGTTACCTTTTAAAGACATAGAAACACATATTTGGGATGCATTTTCAAAGAAATGATGTGCCCATGTTGGAAAGGTTATTTTTTGAAAACAAATGATCAAGTTCTTTGCCAAAAGGTGAACCACTGATGTGGCTAAGGTGGTAAGATGATATTTGGGTGATCTGAATATAATTCTTATAACTTTTTTACTTATGCTGTCAATCTGTCATGCATACTTTATCATCCAAAAGAGTATAATTACAAATTGTATATGTGATGGTACATACGGAGTATAATGTTGCAAAGTTCCAGACCTTTTGGTGTGCATGTATTCGAGGACAGGTAGTGGTATGTGCCACAATTGGTTTCGACTCATTAAATCATATGTCTGTGTATTATTAGTGTATATCACTTTCCTTCTATATCTCATTATCAAGTATTATGGTTTTCCTTCCTATTTTGGATAATGCTTATTTTAGTTGAAAGGCTCCAAAAAAAAACAAGTCATGAAAAGAGAGGCACTTTTGTCTTTTGAATTTGAAAGTAGACAAGTCAATACATCTTTTTAATATAAAGAAAGGAAAAATGAAAAAAGGGGATGGTATTTAGTCGTGCTCAGCATAACAAGCAAGTACTCCGTAATATTTTAAAAATGTCTTACTTAATTAGTCAAGATAACATCATATATTAGACATCACATAACAGTCTACTAGTGTGTAACAATTCGTGAAGTCTCAAGTTCAAACCTCACGATATATATGATTTGAGAAAAATGGCCGAAACAATATAGTTGGACCGTATATATAAATTTAAAAAAAAAAAAAACTTACCCTCTCCACGTGTCCTCAAGAGAAAAACCCATCCGTTTTGCAGTCACAATAATAATATAAAATAAAATAACTCCTGGGCTGGCTTTCTAGAAAGTGAACTGTGAGAACATATTGTTTCAAACTTTCAATAATGGCAATATTTGACCAAAATATTCATTTCTTTTGGTTGTAGGCAGGGCTGTTGGATTACTGTTCTTAGACCATTGTATTGATATTATAATTATAATTATAAATATATTCAATAGAAACTATGTTTTTACTATTTATAATATTATTTTAATGCTAAAAAAAATATTATTTTAATGCTAAAATTCGATTTTTCATTGATATCAATTGAAAGCTTAAAGCATACTATATATATATGTGGTGCCAAATGTTCACGGTAACACCACACATAATTTCTGATACATTAATCATTTATGGACCTCAAATTATTGTAGTTAAAGTTACAAATAAGTTATATACTTTTTCAAATATTTCAATATAGACCATATACTCGTTTTTGTCTCACTGTTGGTTATATACTTTCAAAAAGTATAAATGATTATACTTTTTTAACCATCAACCAAAAAAGTTGATGACATGTCATCATATTTATGGTTTACATTAGATAAAAAAAAAATTATATAGCCTATATTGGAACAAAAAAAAAACTATATTTAGTCCACATCACTTAAAAAAAACAAAAAATTACACGTAATTATTTTGACCGGTTGTATTGGTAACTGGTAACCAATTGTTGACATGAGAACACTTTTTGAAAGTATATAGCGACCGGGAAATGAAAATGAATATATAGCCTACATCGGTATATTTGAGAAATTATATAACCTATTTCTAAATTATCTAACTTTATGTCATTATTTACGATGATCAAATAATTAATAACTTTTTCATCAAAAGTATCGTTTTCCTTAGAACTCAATTTTTGTGATAGTTGATATCAAAATCAACTGAATAAGTACAAAATTACCCTAAGATAAGATAGATGGATGACCTTTTCTGCCCAAAAATAAACGAGTCTTCATGGATTGAATATTATTATTGTTGTATAACTAATGAAATAAAATGATGCACACCACACCAGTAGGTAGTAGTAACAAAAATGCACATAAACAGAGGTAAAAATACGTGATCGATTTCATACAAATACATAACCAAAACTCAATAACTTACCTTCAAAACTCACATGTGGTCACACTCGCACAAAAACACACACCATATGGATAAATCCATAAAATCTAATCCAGTTCCTCTCAAACACTCGAACGTAACGAAGATCCAGATTCACGAATAACGTGTCTCTTTTTACCATTCACACCATCTAATCCACAATAATCTCTAACAGCAGTAAGCTCATAAGGTGACGTGTCAGTAGCAAGCCACTGTTCAACAGTAAAAGTTTGTTGAGCACATGGAATATGAGCACCAGTTGTTGTAACCTCAACGTAATTACAGTACCATCCGTGGTGGGCCCCAGTCCCATCTGACGTAATATTCATTTCACACGGTGTACCCGTTAAACACGGACCTCTACCACTGAATATATCCAAATTACTTCTTTCAAAGTAATTGTAACCGGCTCCCATTAAACCGCCCCATGCTTCTAGATTGTTGATACGGATACCGTACCCGGATGCATCGTATAATGTTAACGTCAAGTTGGAGTCGGTACCCGCTTTTAAAATGGATCCGGTTCTCACGTAGACGGTGTACACACAATCTGGATCCGCCTGTGCATTTCATATTAATGAATTGAATAAGATTATTATGTGTTACATTCATAACTATTACAACAACAATACTTAATTAACAGCAGCCATGGTGATTGATTAAGGAGGAACTTACGGATCTGACGGTGGTGATGAAGATGATGATGATGAGGAGAGTGAATAAATGACGGTTGATTAGTGTTGCAGCAGCCATGGTGATTGATTAATAATGTAGATCTAAAGGAGTGTGTGGAAGCAGGTAATATATACACAATTATAGTTATAGATATTGATGTGAGAAGATGAGGACATTGTTGTTAAGGGGTCCGTCAGAGCCACGTGATGTGTGTATTTATTTAATTACACGTTTAATGTCCACTTATATTTTAATTTAATTATTTGTAAGTGCAGAATAACTGTGTAGATCTTGAAAACTTCATATATTATTTTATTTTATTGTTTACGTTTTTTTTTTTTTTTTTTTTTTTTTTTTTTTTTTTGAACGGCACGTTAGCTTCGCAGGTTAGTGGTTAGCACACACGCAGTCAGAGGAGGAAACCGGACCGTAACCAGAGGGTAGAGAGACCGAGGTCTCACAGGTTAAGGCGGGGAAAACCCCCTTGGCGCAAGCGAGACTCGAACCCGGGTCTCTACTCACCTAACACCCAAAGGCGTTAGACCACTGAGGCAAAGCCCCAATGGCTATTGTTTACGTTTTAGATAGCAAACTAAACATCAGTCACTAGAATGTACTCCGTATTATGTATGCTAAGCGTTTTGTATCACTTGATATTGTGTAAATACCTTCCATTTTTCAATTTTTTTTTCTTTCTACAACTGAATTTTTCTTTTCCGTTTACTTAACATTGTGTAGATGTTTGGACATGTAGATCTACACTTGGTTGTTTTTATTGGAATTCATACAACAAATTACAAATAGGAAAACATGCATCTTAAGGAGTTGGGGTGGGTAACGGTAACGGGTCATGTTGGGCAAATCCAAATACTTTTTTCCACTTTCTAGTTGAATGGTAGCTGTTTATTTTTTATTTTTTTTATTTTTTTCTTATGAATTTGCCTCTGTTTTCATTTGCCTCTTATTCTGGAGGGATGTCTGATTCCATATCTCCTGGAAATAGACCAAAATTCAGATTAAGTGACAGATTAAGTGACAAAGAAACAACATTTTTACTTCCCGATTTAAGAGTCGGACAGAAACAGATCATTAAGTGGAAAGTAACATGCCAATAGTCCATGTTTACTATGAAGTATATTATGAAAAAGTTAGTCTGTATTTTGAATTTGCTTACCTCTTCTTGTTACATTTTGGGCGACTATTGACTTGTTTAGCCCGTTCAACATCTTTGTCTTGTATTTTTACTCATTAATTTGATCAGTTAGATATAAAGCGTAACCCACATTTAGGATGTATATTGACATTGGTTTGTATTGATGCATTAAAAAAAATAACTGATCTATTAACTAAGTATGATTAAGATCATTAGACTTTAGACGTATAATCAATAACGCATCAGTTAAACCTTTGGATCACCCCTGATGTAAATGATATGGAACTGACTGGCTATGGATCATGGGTCATGTTAGAACATCCCATTTTCACTTAATGGGTCATGGGTCAAAATGGACCCATTAACTTGTGGATCACAAGTCTGCAGAATAGCCAATTGATGGGTCACCTGTTTTGAAACAGCCCACTATCATGATGCTACAACAGCCCATTAATTACAATGGGTCATGGGTCAAAATAGACCCATTTAACCATCCAACCACCTCTCTTTAGAGCATGCTATCTCATTCAGTACAACATATATTTGGACACATAATATACGGTTGTATTGTAAAGTCGTCGTCACAAGCTTCATAAATATATAAAATATCACCCACAGATGTTGTCTATACACATACATATTTAGGTCCAAAGTTTGGGAAAAACTGCACTTATAAGCCCGTTTTTCCAACATTTTCATCCAGAATCCTTGCATAGTGAAGCTAGTTTTATGATTCAAATGATTTTTTGCAAATCGATATCTGTCATGAACACAGTGAATTGGTTAGGTGAAATACATCTATGATTATGTGCAATCTTAACTGATTAAATGAAAGTTTTTAGATGGTTCTAATACGATAAATTGAACATGGGAATTTATATTTTGCTTTGTTGAATCAACATTTATGGGCCAATTGTTGTACACAAAAGAAGGGTGACTCGGATAAGAGTCGAATGTGCCATTGCATATATTTTTTTTTTAACGGCGATTTTTGGCATGAGTAGATCATTTATTTCAACGACACTCATCATTTGCACGTGTCACACACGTTCGGGCGGAACTATGAAGATATAAAATTGAAAGAGCCATGGTAGATTATCAACCGTACACGAGTTTCTTAAAATTGGAAAATGAATATGGTAGCTGCATATAAAGTCATTATATCATATCATATTCATATTCATATTATCTATAATAGTAAATAATGAAGTTATACAATTCTTTTAGTTCAATCTCTGTTGATAGGACATCTGTTTAATTTGTAGATAGAATATTGAAAAGTAGCGATAGATTCAAACAAAGTCTAACAAAGTCAGCAGATATGATTTGTTATGTGCAAAGTTCTAGCTAGATCATATATTGTTTTATATAAAACATTAATTATTATATGACAAAACTAGCTTAAGATGACAAAACACAGTTGTTGCAAGGAAGCGTAAGATCCTATAAATTAATCAATCAGCAATTTTTGATTGAGAGGTAACACACAAAGTGAAGATGAACTTATGAAACAAATTGTAATGTGATTTTCATTATTGTTCCTTGTTATGTATCTGCTTGGAGCCAACGAAACATTGCTTCAACGGCATCCCCTTCACCTTGTGTGTTGAGGCTGGGGGTTAGGTCATGAGTTCGAGTCTCGCTCTTCCCATCCTATTAATTAATCTGCCTGAAATATGGATATCCAGATTGACCCCAGGGGGTTTTCTCCCGGATCCATTCAGGATTCAAACCCGGTCCACCTGCCTCTCGGGATGGTTAAAGGATCGGGTTCCTGTAATGCGATTCGGGTTTCCTCCCGAACTCGTGTGTGTGTGCAAATGATGAGTGTCTTTGAAATAAATGATACATTGATGCAAGCTTGACGTTAAAAAAAAATGTATCTGCTTGGAAAGGCTTTTAAAAAGATGTATATTACATTATGAATATGTCACATTACAATCTATATTCAGCTTCTTCCGATGACGACTTTGAAACTATACTCATTAATTTTTTTTTACGTATATATATATATATATATATATATATATATATATATATATATATATATATATATGTGTGTGTGTGTGTGTGTGTGTGTGTGTGTGTGTGTGTGTGTGTGTGAGAACAAAGGAACCGGTGTGACAACATTGGCTTCGAGAACCATATTTATTGAGGATTGAAAGTATTTAACTAATTTAGTAAATTATCAGACATTCAAACTGTCAACAAACCAACTAACATTGGAATACCAATCATACTATCGGAGTAAACCGATAACATTGAATCTTGTGGGACACGGTGACAAGTGACGGAGCTTGAACACTAAAAATTAGAATGTCAAACTGACTCAATCAAAACATGTAGTCTTTTAAACATAAAATATCTACAAAGTTTAAAATAACGTAGATAGAATGGATTATGGCGGATAAGAAAAAAACTACAATTCAACCCTGCGACTCTTAAAGCTTTTGAACTCATCAATTATATACTCTGAATAAACCATATATAGTATATTTATCCAAAAAACTACAACTAAAATGCTATATAACTAATATATTTAATTATAAATATATCGAATAAGTTTTAATGATGAAATATAATGAATAATACGTTTATAATTAATATTAGTTATATAAATATAACATAATACTGTACTGCAATAAAAATAGAAAAAAAATAATACCTTTCATATGATCAGCATACCCAACAATTCAAATTGTTGAAGAAACCAAAAGTCGAAAACTATATTTTTCACGAAAAGTTAAAAACGATAAGTAAACCTAATAGGGTTTTATAATTTAATAACCATTTAATTTTAAATTGTAATAACTTAAAGTTTTCATAAAGGGGATGATTCTAACACACCCTTTTTTGATCCTCACACACCTATTTTAACCTTTTACTCTTCTAATAATACTCCATTTTTTTAAATTGATGTGTGAGGATTAAAAAAGTGTGTATGAGAATCATCCCTTTGATAAAATGCATATAAGGCGTTCTAATTTATTTTTGTGTGACCAAGATTCAAAGTTAACATATATAGTCCCTTAAACTGCAAAGCATTGCTAGTAAGGACACCACTTTTTGGGAGGACCGTGGCCAACCCCTTCCCTTATTATCCTCCGTCGCTAATGGTGACTAAAAAATTTAAAAAGAAGTTAGCGGGTTGGAAGGGGAGATGCATGTCAGTTGGGGAAGGCTCATATTAGTGAACGCGGTTTTATCTAGCCTTCCGCTACATTAAATGATGTTATATAAAGCTCCAAAAGTAGTCATTCGTGAATTAGAGCGTTTGAGAAGAAATTTTCTTTTGGGCGACGATTGTTCATAAAAAATGAGCCTCACAAGTTGGGATACGGTTTGTAAGCCAAAAGATGCGGGTGGTTTAGACGTCGTTCCTTTACAGATAAAATTAGCTATGCTAGCAAAATGGTGGTTCAAATTAAATGACAATAAACAAAGCTTGTGGAAATCAATTGTTATCAACTCTTTTGGAAATAATTTTCTAGGAAACTGATTGCAGATACTACATCTCTAAAGGTGTCCAAATTGTCATCCATTTGGCGAGACATTGCTTCACTACACACGGTAGACTCAATGCACGAGATCATTGTAAATAACTGTTGAAAATGGCACGTTAAATATAGGTTGTCCATCTATTTTTGGAATGATAAATGGCTAGGGGATTCTAAATTAAATACAAGATGTCCTTCCTTATTTCTCCTCTATTGGTTTAACGATGAATGCATTCAATTTTTCTTAACTTCTATCAAAATGCTTCAATTAATTAGCAGTTACACATTCACTTCCTTTGGCCGAATTCGATGCGGATGAATATGACTTATTGATGTACGAACTAGAATCATTTGAGATCAAAGAAGATGAACCATACACGATCTTGTGGATCCAGGATGAGAAGTATTCTGTTCCAAAAGGCCAACACATTTTAATGAATGTGAATGTTGATCTTATACCGGAATGGGTAAAATCTATTTGGTACAATCCTATCCCTACCAAAATCATTATTTTCCATTAGCTTGCCATCCAAAAGTGCATACCCGTAAAGTCGGTCTTGTTTCAAAGGCATATTATTCGTGACAATCATAGTTTGAGTTTCCATTGGTGTATCAATGCCGAAGAATCAGTGGATTATATGTTGATCCATTGCCCGTGGGCTGCTTTGATTTGTTTAGCTCTTTTCCTATGGTGGAATATTGTTCCTTCTTCTGTAGCCATGTTTATGTCAGATTGGGGGGCGAGCATGGAGATTAAAGCTACAAAGTTTTAGAAGTTAATTGGTCCCGCTACTATTTTGTTCATTTGGTTAGCTAGGAATAATGCCTTGTTTGGTAATGAATTCACGTGTTGAACGAGTGTTGTCAAAAATGTCTAGTTAAATACTTTCGAAGTTGGTAAGTAAAGATTTAAAAAGTCAAAATGGGACTATTTAATTGAAATAATGAAATATTAATAATACTTTTTTTTAACGGAAAGCTTTGCATCAGCGTATCATTTATTTCAATGACACTCATCATTTCTGGATATTCATATTTCAGGTAGATTAATTAATAGAATGGGTAGAGGCGAGGCTCGAACCTATGACATAACCCCCAGCCCCAACACACAAACTAAAAGGGATGTCATCGAAGCAATGCTTCATTAGCAATAT
This sequence comes from Rutidosis leptorrhynchoides, assembly GCF_046630445.1. Lineage (NCBI taxonomy): Eukaryota > Viridiplantae > Streptophyta > Magnoliopsida > Asterales > Asteraceae > Rutidosis > Rutidosis leptorrhynchoides. The sequence continues at coordinate 150,178,183 of NC_092339.1, forward strand.
TAAAAATACTTATTCATAACAATTGACATATCTACTAACTCTCTTTTTTATGTATGGGGTCATATATGTTTATTGTTAGTTTAGTGTTGCATTTATTGATGTCTTGTGCTATGTCCTGAGCTCCGTAGAGCACTCTTAGGGTACGTCTCCAAATTTTATATATATATATATATATATATATATATATATATATATATATATATATATATATATATATATATATATATATATATTACGGCTCTGTTAAGTAAGTCAACAACAATTGTCGATTTATTGACGACTTGGCTACCGCTTAAAGCCTAAATTAAATTCATGCATGATCTAAAACCCATGGAAATTTGATTCAACCATTTTCATGGCGTCTCTTTTATTTTATTTTTTATTTGTTTTATATATATATATATATATATATATATATATATATATATATATATATATATATATATATATATATATATATTCTATTTTTTTATATTTATTTAAATTTTTATTTTTTTTCTTCTACTTTTTGGCCGGAGGTCCTTTTGGAAGCGATCTCTTTATCCGTCGAACAGAGAGAGTGAGGACCTTCAATACTCTTGGAGTGTTTCACTCGGGTGGAGAAATGAGTTTTCTTTTTTCTAGGATAGAGGTATGATTGTCTACGTCCCACCTTCCGCATACTCTACACATGTGGGATTTGATCTGTTGTTGTTGTCGTAAAAAAACAAAGAAAGAGAAATGAGTTTTATAGGTGGAGGTTTGAAAGTCAATAGATGTCTCCACTAATTCACAATTACCAATTCAATGTAACTTAAAACTTAAAATATTTTCGTATAATTTCAAAAACTATATGTACATTCATTTCTTACTTGTATTATACAAGTTATGTACACCTTTTCTCCCTCCACCTCACTCCTTACTTCCTTGTCCTCCCCATCTTCTTTTTAGAGCTCTCGATGTCTGGCTTCTTTTTTCGCCGTCGGTCAATATTGACGCCGAGATCGACTGTCAGTCGACACCGTGACAGCATCGATCTCGCCATCGTTTCCAGGGTCGGTGGTGGGACGGTGGACTTTTTTGACAGTTTCTTCCTGATTTCAAATTTATAGCCGTTACCAACGACTATTTCAACTTAATTTCCATTTTTTTATTACTTTTACTTATTCCATTTTATCCATGTATATTTACTCCTATTTTCACAAATACTTCACACATTCATATTCATATATTATTATTCTATATCTAAAATCATATACCACATCATGAATCCAAATTCAAACAACCCAAATTCTCCCAACTACATATACAACGAATCTAACACGTTTGGTCACAATATTAATTGGTCCGAATTTAACGAATCTTATCCCGAAACAAATCGGCCAACACAAACCCAAGTACCACAAGCCCAAGTACCACAAACCCAAATTTCACCCGAAGATTACGCAAATTACATGGTTTGGTTGAATGAAAAAAAGGAGTATGCAAGCGAATACCAATCAACGAAATGCTCCATCACACTAGCAATCATACACTCGATCTGTTTACTCAAACAAAGGATGCTTTGTCATCCAAGTGGACAAAGTTAAATGTTGATTGCAATAAATATAACGGTGTTGTGAATAGTTTGAAGAGCAAAAGAAGGAGTGGAGAGAATGATCTTGATTTTCGTGATAGGTGTGACGGAGTGTATAGGATTGAGGCCGGGAAAAATTTCACGAGTCATAGGGCGTGGAATTTTTGGAAAAACAATCCAAAGTGGCTACTCTCGATCCAGTTGTAATTGGTATGCAAAATAAGAGACGAGAACCGATTGTTGAAGAAGTAGTTGGAAATGATTCGATTGACCAGAATCAAGATGACGAATCAAACCCAAGTAACACAAACCAAACCAAGAAATGTAAGGTCGTGATCGTTTGGCCCGTCCACCGGGTAAGCCGAGGAAGTTAAGGAAAAAGTCGAGTGATTCTATACCATCGAGATCCTCTTGTGAGTCGTTCCATTTGACCATAAAGGAAAATCATGATACCGTAACCGAACGGAAAAAAGTATTATGAATAATAGCAAGTTTAAGTGAAAATGAGGACGTTAGCGATTGATATGTCTGAAGATGAGAAGAAGGTCATCGAGATGCAGAAGGCGTTGATCAGACGCAACGCGTTGAAGAGGTTTGAAGAGGTCCAAGAGTTGTCTACGGATTCAGACGAGGAGTAGTTTTTTGTTTTTAGTTATGTTAAGCGTATGTTTGGCTGTTCTTAATTATCATAATCGTATTATTTTTTTAGGAATGTAATTTTTTTAGTTAATGAAACTTGTTTGTTATTATATTATTCATTTAATTATTTTTAAATAACTAAACAAAATATTAAAATTTAATTATAAAAATAAAAAATGCGAAATGGACACTGAAATGGACACATCCACCTCATACACTTTCAATCAATTTCAAGGTCCATTTTGGTCTGAAATGGACCTTGGTACAAAGATATGGGCACCCAGTGCTCTTGCCCCTAGCTTCTCTGCAACTCCAATTTTCTTTAGAGAGAAAAAAAAAATTCTAAACGCCATATTTCATGCCCTTTTTATCTTGAAGCCCAATGAGGTTGCACATGTGGTCTGATTGGCTTTGAGGAGTGTTGTCACAAAACCAAATTTTACACTATTCCATAAACCCAAAACACCAAACCCTAAACCCTAAACTCTAAACCGTTCGTGTTAAAAACTCAATCTAAATCCTAAATCTAAACCCTAAATCTAAACCCTAAATCCTAAATTTCTAAACCCTATAAACCCTAATATCTAAACTCTAATATCTAAACCCCAATAGCTAAAACCTCAACATACGCTCGAAAAACACGATAATTGTTATATATTATTTATTCGAGCGTTTTCCCGCCAAAATAAAAACATTTATCACAAATTGTCTCTACTAAATGTTCTTATTTTCATCCCATCTATAATGTTTGTGAACAAAGTTTTTTCAAAAAACTAAAAAAAAAGTTTTTGCTTCCCCCCGCTTTCCCCGATTGGTTACTTCCCTCTTGATCCTACCACTATATATATATATATATATATATATATATATATATATATATATATATATATATATATATATATATATATATATATATATATATATATATATATATATATATATATATATATATATATATATATATATATATATATAATAATAATAATAATAATAAATAAACCTAACTAGTTATATCACGTGAATGGCTAGAGCAAGTGGTAACTTCATGAGTTTGAAAGGGAAAGGACTGAAGTTCGAATTCTCTTGCCCCCTTTTTTTGGCAATCTTTTTTCCACTTCTCGATCAACATTATTTTCATAAAAGACGTTAAAATATTCTACTAACCATAACGCGCGGGCCTTTAGGTATATTAGGTACCAAATGACCTAAAATATGTACTGAGCAACAACTATATACGTACTAAGTATGTGTTAAGTAGTAAGTACTTATTGTCATATCTACTAAGTAGTAGTTGTCATATGTAATAGCCAATGCCTATATACCTAGTAATTATCCATAACCATTTATAAAGTTAATAATATGTAAGCTATGTCCATACACATAGCAATTTGCTAGATGAGATATTAAACAATGCATACCCAAATGAAATCATACAGAACGATCGCAACGCGTGGTCAAATATTTTTCTAGTTTGACATGTCCTATTTGATAATAGCTTATACGTTATATTTGATATTTTTCAAATTCAATTTTATCTTTTTGTCATTCATTGCCATTATTATTATCCGTTTTTAGTACAAACTCTAATACAATGACTCAACATTAAAAGAAAAAATAACAAAATTGTTATAATTCAGTAGGCTTATAACTACCTTTAGTGACGTGTTATAATTCAGTAGGCTTATAACTACATTTAGTGGCCTGGTTTTTTACTGTGGACTAATGATAATTATTAGAAGATATAGAGAGAGAGAGAGAGAGAGAGAGAGAGAGAGAGAGAGAGAGAGAGAGAGAGTATATATGAAATATATATATCAGAAGTGCAAGTTTACAAGTTTACATCATTCCATATTTATACTATAATAATTTACTGTACAAATAGTAACAATATTGAAATATTCGTCATCCATTATTGACTTTGATATCATAACACTCCCCCTTGGATGACATTTTATTAGAGAGTAACTAGTACTGCCTCGTTAAAAACCTTACTAAAGAAAACCCAGTGGGAAAAAAACTTTAGCGAAGATAAAAAGAGTGCAGCATTGAGTTGACTCCCCTCAAGTAGACATCGTTTGAGTTATTACATCTTTCGAACATGTCTCATACTAATATTATGAACGTGCGTTTTAAAAGTAGCAATTGGGAGTGCTTTGGTAAAAATATCAGCAGAGTTTTTACTGGATTGAACATATCTCATTTCAATCTGGTTGTCCTTAATGAGATCTTGAGTGTTTGAAAAGAATTTAGGAGGTATGTGTTTTTTCCGATCACTTTTGATATACCCTTCTTTCATCTTTGCTATGCAAGCTGCATTATCTTCATAGATAGTTGTTGGGCTTTTATCGCGTTCTAGTCTACAAGAATCAGTAATGAGTTGTGTCATTGATCTCAACCAAAAACATTCCCGAGTGGCTTCATGTAATGCAATCACTTCGGCATGATTTGATGATGTTGCAACAAGTGTTTGTTTTTGAGAACGCCATGATATTGCGGTACTTCCATTTAGGAATACATATCCAGTTTGAGATTTAGCTTTATGTGGATCAGATAAATAACCTGCATCTGCATAACCAACTAAATCTTGTTTTGAATCGTTAGAATAAAATAATTCCAAATCAGCAGTTCCTCGAAGGTAGCGAAATATGTGTTTGATACCATTCCAGTGTCTTTTGGTAGGAGCTGAGTTGAACCTTGCTAATAAATTCACTGCAAAAGAAATGTCAGGTCTTGTACAATTTGTAAGATACATAAGAGCTCCAATTGCACTAACATATGGTACTTCTGGTCCAGGATATCTTCATGATCTTCACAAGGACGAAATGGATCAGTGTCAACATTAAGTGATCTAACAACCATAGGAGTACTTAATAGTTTTGCCTTGTCCATATTGAAACGTTTTAAAATATTTTCTGTATAAGTTGTTTGATGTACAAGTAAACCATTAGGCATATGCTCAATCTGCAAACCAAGGCAATTCCGAGATCTTTCATTTCAAATTCTTTCTTTAGAAGTTGAATGGCTTCATGGATCTCTTTATTTGTACCTATGATATTAAGATCATCGACATAAACGGCTATGATCACATATCCGGATGTTGTTTTCTTAATGAATACACATGGGAAATAAGATTATTTGTATACCCTTTGCTTATCAAGTAATCACTTACTCATTTATATCACATGCGACCCGATTGTTTCAACCCATATAAAGACCTTTGTAACTTGATTGAGTACATTTCTTTGAGTTTTGCATTGGTTGCTTCTGATACCTTAAATCCTTCAGGTATCTTCATATATATATCACTATCAAGTGATCCATATAGATAAGCAGTCACAACATCCATGAGATGTATTTCTAAATTTTTAGAAATTGCCAGGCTGATTAAGTATCTAAAAGTAATTGAATCTATAACAGGAGAATAAGTTTCTTCATAATCAATTTCCGGTCTTTGAGAAAAACCTTGAGCTACAAGTCTAGCTTTATACCTTGTAACTTCATTTTTATCATTTCTTTTTTGCACAAAAACCCATCTATATCCCACAGGTTTCACATCTTTAGGTGTGAGAATAATAGATTCGAAAACTTTTCTTTTATTGAGCGATTCAAATTCAGCTCGTATTGCTTCTTTTCAATGATCCCAATCATGTCTATTTTGACATTCCATGACAGATTTTGGTTCTGGATCATCATCATCATTCATGATGTCATATGCAACATTATATGAAAATATCTCATCAAGAATTTTCATTTCATTTCGGTTCCATAATATTTTTGAATGTGCATAATTAATTAAAAATTCTGTATTGACATCATCAATCTCTTCTGTAGAATGAGTATTGATTTGTAGTTCTTCTTGAACACTTTCTTTTACCTCATTATCAGCTAATTTTCTTTTTCGAGGATTTTTATCTTTGGAACCAATTGGTCTCCCACGTTTCTGGCGTGGCAAAGACTCAAGAGTGACATTATTGCCAGCTTTTGGAATTTCAATTCGAGCTGAAACATTTGCTACTGGTATATATGATTTAGTCACTCTTTTTGTATCTGTAAATGCATCAGGCAATTTATTCGCAAGTTCTTGCATATGCATTATTTTTTGAACTTCGATCTCGCATTCTTTTGTGCGAGGATCAAGATACATTAATTGTGGTTCACACCATGAAACATCATTTTCTTTATTTTTTATTTCTCCCCCTAATCTAGGGAACAATGTTTCATTAAAGTGACAATCAGCAAAACGTGCTGTAAAAACATCACCCGTCATGGGTTCAATATATCTTATGATTGAAGATGTTTCATATCCAACATATATTCCCATCCTTCTTTGAGGACCCATTTTAGTGCGTTGTGGTGGTGCGATAGGAACATAAACCACACAACCAAATGTTCTAAGGTGGGAAATATTTGGCTGATGGCCAAAAGCAAGTTGCAAGGGAGAATATGTATGACTTGCACTTGGTTTAATACGAATTAATGATGCAGCATGTAAAATTGCATGACCCAATACATATACTGGGAGTTTTGTTCTCATTATCAATGGTCTAGCTATTAATTGCAATTGCTTGATTAGTGATTCGGCTAAACCATTTTATGTATGCACATGGGCAACAGGATGTTCAACAACAATCCCAATAGACATGCAAAAATCATTAAATGTTTGAGATGTAAACTCATCAGCATTATCTAATCTCACCCTTTTAATAGTATAATCAGGGAAATGTGCTCTCAATTTAATAATTTGAGCAAGAAATTTTGCAAATGCCACATTTCGACTTGGTAATAGACAAACATGAGACCATCTACTAGATGCGTCTATTAGGACCATGAAATATCTAAATAGTCCACATGGTGGATGAATTGGTCCACATATATCACCTTAAATTCTTTCAAGAAACATTGGTGGTTCTTTTTCAACCTTAAGTGGTGATGGTCTTATTATCAATTTTCCAAGTGAGCATGATGTACATGGGATAAGTGCATCATGAGAGATCTTTTGATCCGTCAACGGATTTCCATGTGTATTTTGAATTATTCTTTTCATCATTGTTGATCCTGAGTGGCCTAATCTTTCATGCCACATATTGATCATTACATGCTCACATGCCTTTTCATTAACTACCATGTGTACTTCTGGTACATTTATATATGTATAATGTAAACTAGAACTAAGTCTTGGTACTTTTTCAATCACATGCTTCTTGTCAGTGATACTTAAGTATTTATCATTTTCTGTAGTCACTGACTGATAATCATATCCATTTTGGTATATGTCAGAGAAGCTTAACAAATTTCTCTTTGACATGGTAGAAAATAAGGCATTTTTTATCAGAAAATTTGTACCATTTGGTAACATGAATTTTGCCTTTACCATTCCTTTTATTAAATCCACAGGACCTGATATAGTATGTACCGTTCCTTCTGTTGCTTTAAAATCAGTGGAATATTTTTTAGATTTGAGTATAGTGTGTGTGGTACCACTGTCTGCAATACAAAGATCCCCACCAATTGACTGATTTTGCACTCCAGTAGTGTACATTATGAACTTCAAAATATGAGAAACAAATAATGAGTACATATTTCATCAATATATTACATTCAAAAATATGTTATAAACGAAAGTACATAATAAGGAAAGATATAGTAAAGTAGATATGGTATACATCGTAAATATATATCCATTTATTTGATATGGACATATAATAGAAAATTTATTCATTAAAGTAGTCACTTGTTAGCTCAGTGATTTTTGTATCAAGGTCATCTACAAGGTTTGCCTTTTTTCTTTTTTCCTTTAGGGATTCTTGATATTGATTAACAGAATATTGATCTGTTCGACAGTTCTTAGACCAATGTCCAATTTTACCACATCGATAACAAGAATCTTCAATATTCTTTGAAGAGCTTCCTTCAACATTATGATTTGTGGTATTGTATGGTAGTTGAAATTTATAATTTTGTGGATTATTATTTCTTTGTCCACGACCACTGTAACCATTACGACCACCACCACGACCATTACCATAAGGGTGATTTCGAACATAGTTATTGTTTGTTAAGCTTCTCTGACATATACCAAAATGGATATGATTATCAGTCAGTGACTATAGAAAATGATAAATACTTAAGTATCACTGACAAGAAGCATGTGAATGAAAAACTATCAAGACTTAGTTCTGGTTTACATTATACATATATAAATGTACCAGAAGCACACATGGTAGTTAATGAAAAGGCATGTGATCCTGTAATGATCAATATGTGGCATGAAAGATTAGGCCACCCAGGATCAACAATGATGAAAAGAATAATTTAAAATACACATGGATATCCATTGACGGATCAAAAGATCTCTCATGATGCACTTATTCCATGTACATCATGCTCACTTGGATAATTGATAATAAGACCATCACCTCTTAAGGTTGAAAAAGAATCACCAATGTTTCTTGAAAGAATTCAAGGTGATATATGTGGACCAATTCATCCACCATGTGGACCATTTAGATATTTCATGGTCCTAATAGACGCATCTAGTAGATGGTCTCATGTTTGTCTATTATCAAGTCGAAATGTGGCATTTGCAAAATTTCTTGCTCAAATTATTAAATTGAGAGCACATTTCCCTGATTATACTATTAAAAGGGTGAGATTGGATAATGCTGGTGAGTTTACATCTCAAACATTTAATGATTTTTGCATATCTATTGAGATTGTTGTTGAACATCCTGTTGCCCATGTTCATACACAAAATGGTTTAGCCGAATCACTAATCAAACGATTTCAATTAATAGCTAGACCATTGATAATGAGAACAAAACTCCCAGTATCTATATGGGGTCATGCAATTTTACATGCTGCATCATTAATTCGCATTAAACTAAGTACAAGTCATACATATTCTCCCTTGCAACTTGCTTTTGGCCATCACCCAAATATTTTCCACCTTGAGAACATTTAGTTGTGCGGTTTATGTTCCTATCGCACCACCACAATGCACTAAAATGGGTCCTCAAAGAAGGATAGGAATATATGTTGGATATGAAACATCTTTAATCATAAGATATATTGAACCCATGACGGGTGATGTTTTTACAGCACGTTTTGCTGATTGTCACTTTAATGAAACATTGTTCCCTAGATTAGGGGGAGAAATAAAAAATAAAGAAAATGATGTTTCATGGTGTGAAACTCAATTAATGTATCTTGATCCTCGCACAAAAGAATGCGAGATCGAAGTTCAAAAAATAATGCATATGCAAGAACTTGCGAATAAATTGCCTGATGTATTTACAGATACAAAAAGAGTGACTAAATCATATATACCAGCAGCAAATGTTCCAGCTCGAATTGAAATTCCAAAAGCTGGCAATAATGTCACTCTTGAGTCTTTGCCACGCCAGAAACGTGGGAGACCAATTGGTTCCAAAGATAAAAATCCTCGAAAAAGAAAATCAGCTGATAATGAGGTAAAAGAAAGTGTTCAAGAAGAACTACAAATCAATACTCATTCTACAGAAGAGATTGATGATGTCAATATGGAATTTTTAATTAATTATGCACATTCAAAAATAATATGGAACCGAAATGAAATGAAAAATCTTGATGAGATATTTTCATATAATGTTGCATATGACATCATGAATGATGATGATGATCCAGAACCAAAATCTGTCATGGAATGTCAAAATAGACATGATTGGAATCATTGGAAAGGAGCAATACGAGTTGAATTTGAATCGCTCAATAAAAGAAAAGTTTTCGGATCTATCATTCTCACACCTAAAGATGTGAAACCTGTGGGATATAGATGGGTTTTTGTGTGAAAAAGAAATGAGAAAAATGAAGTTACAAGGTATAAAGCTAGACTTGTAGCTCAAGGTTTTTCTCAAAGACCGAGAATTGATTATGAAGAAACTTATTCTCCTGTTATGGATGCAATTACTTTTAGATACTTAATCAGCCTGGCAGTTTCTAAAAATTTAGAAATGCATCTCATGGATGTTGTGACTTCTTATCTATATGGATCACTTGATAGTGATATATATATATGAAGATACCTGAAGGATTTAAGGTATTAGAAGCAACCAATGCAAAACCCAAAGAAATGTACTCAATTAATTTACAAAGGTCTTTATATGGGTTGAAACAATACGGTCGCATGTGGTATAAACGAGTAAGTGATTACTTGATAAGCAAAGGGTATACAAATAATCTTATTTGCCCATGTGTATTCATTAAGAAAACAACATCCGGATATGTGATCATATCCGTTTATGTCGATGATCTTAATCTCATAGGTACAAATAAAGAGATCCATGAAGCCATTCAACTTCAAAAGAAAGAATTTGAAATGAAAGATCTCGGAATTGCCTTGGTTTGCAGATTGAGCATATGCCTAATGGTTTACTTGTACATCAAACAACTTATACATAAAAGATTTTAAAACGTTTCAATATGGACAAGGCAAAACCATTAAGTACTCCTATGGTTGTTAGATCACTTAATGTTGACACTGATCCATTTTGTCCTTGTGAAGATCATGAAGATATCCTGGGACCAGAAGTACCATATCTTAGTGCAATTGGAGCTCTTATGTAATGACCCGGAATTTTCTGACCAAATTATACTTATGAGATTAATATTTACATAAATTAAACCATACCAACATGATAAGCAATCCAAATTTTTGAGACTTGTGTTTTTGAAAAGAGTTTTACACAACGTTTGACCGTCCAATATGACCGATGATATCACGAACTATATAACATACGATAATTATACGTTTGTGTATATATATGTATTTATATATATTTAACATGATCTAAGGATAGTTTAACATCTCATTGTGTACTAATGACAATGAGTTATAAGTATATTTTGAAACTACTAACTTAAGTTTTCAAAACGATAACTATACGTAACATTCTTTGATATATATACTTATAATCTATAATGCTTATACATGTATCGTATATATAATGTATTTAATAACTTTGTAAGGACTTAAATACATAAAACAATATAAGTATATTCACAAAAGATAGCTATATTTGAATTCTCGTTCCGTTTCCTCAAGATTTCTATACGTATATCTAGGGTATATGTACCCGTATCATACCCAGCTTCTATACGTGTTTACTATTGGTATATACACATAAAATCAATATCCTAATCAACATTATTACTGCCCTAGATATGAGGTAACAAGGATTTTTCAAGTAGTATAAATTATTAGTAAGAAAACAAAATTAGGAATCCTTTTCTTTCTTTATAAACTAAAAACGTTTTTATAAATGAACACCATTTCTTCACTCCATTTTCTCATACCTCCACCCTAATTTCTCTCTCAAAATACTCCTAACTTCATACTTGATCATCTCCAAGCATTTTCCCCATCATTTAGCTTCAATTACAAGCCTTAAACACCATAAGAAAACTCTTTCAAGAACATATCAAAATAACCACCCATTTGAAGAAGTCTACTTCCAACCTTTTGATCTAACTCCATCACTCTTTGATTCAAAGATTATTTCTTATCTTTTGCAGTAACTTTGTCCAAGTAACTTGAGGTAGTAACCTTGTTCATAATCTTATACAATTCATATTCATATAGCTATCTTATTTTGTGGTATAAAATTTTAACAAGAACATAGTTTGAATGATTTCAAACTTGTTCGCAAACTAAATAGATCCTTCTAATTTGACTTTTAAAACACTTCAAGACCTGTAATATATCATAATGATATGCTAACCTAACAAGATATAACTTGATTTTACAAAGAACATCTTAAAAACTGAATCTACGTCGTCGGAGTGCAACCGGGGGCTGTTTTGGGTTGGATAATTAAAAACCATCTTGAACTTTGAATTGGAAGTTCATGTTCTGGAAAAATGATATTTCTTATGAATATGTTAACACATAAAAATTTCATGGTTTAACTCAAAGTGTAAGTATTTTTAGAAAAATGATCATTAAATGTTGTTTTTATGATGGAAAATGATCACTTTCATAAGTTTCACCAAAGTTTGACCTATAACCTATGATTTTGAATACAAACTAAGGTATTTTCAATTAATATTCTTAAATTTTGACTCGATCCAAGAAAGTGGCAAGTTGAACCAACAAAAACGGAGTTGTAATGAAGAAACTACGACTAAAACAAGATTGGGTATCCGAAGCTAGTTTAGCTACGAAAATATTTGGAGAAAAAGTAAATTAATCATATCTTTTCTAATTAATATGATATTTTATATATAATTACTTATGATTTGATTTTATATATTTCAGGACCACCCGTAAACAACACGAGAAGATTAATCATAAGACCTCATGATTGTACGCAACACGTCATTTGACAACACGGTACTTTATGTACGCAACACGTCATTTGACAACATGGTACCATGGGTCGAGATTAATTCTGATCAATACGAATATGATGGGGTCTTTATTTATTTTATTTAAGCAACTAATTGTGGACCACTAACATCGGACTGCTAACTACGGACTAAGAAAATATTAAAAGTATTAAAAGTATATATATATGTAACGATTACTTAAAAAGAAAATATGTTGATATATTATATATATGGTTAGGTTCGTGATATCTATCGGAGACCAAGTCGAATTAAATACCTTCAAGGCAAAAGTGAGTTTCATTTGCTCCCTTTTTAATTGCTTTTGCAATATATATTTTTGGGCTGAGAATACATGCGCTGCTTTTATAAATGTTTACAAAATAGACACAAGTACTTAAAAATATATTCTACGTTGAGTTGTACCACTGGCATATTTTTCTGTAGCTTGGTAACTACTATTTACATGCGTATTGTAAACGCGAATCCTGTTGATAGATCTATCGGGCCTGACAACCCCAACCGGACTGGACGACCAGTATTCAACGATTGCACAGTACTTCGTTTTGGTGACTACACTTGGTACGGTGTAGTGAGATTTCATAATTAAGGGAATATGCGACGTTGATTAAATGTTAAGTATGGTTACCAAGTGCTCAACCACTTAGAATGCTTTACATACACTTGCGAGTGTATTATGTTTATGATTATGAAATCTTGTAGTCTATTAACATATTGAAATGATTGTTATGATAAACCTATGAACTCACAAACCTTTTGATTGACACTTTAAAGCATGTTTATTCTCAGGTACGAATTAAGTCTTCCGCTGTGCATTTGCTCAATATAAGGACATTACTTGGAGCCGATCATCGCAATGGGACCAAATGTTGATGACTTCGTCCAGGTGGATTAGGACGGGTCCTTTCATCTTATGTATCTTACAAATTGTACAAGACCTGATATTTCTTTTGCAGTGAATTTGTTAGCAAGGTTCAACTCAGCTCCTACCAAAAGACACTGGAATGGTATCAAACACATATTTTGCTACCTTCGAGGAACTGCTGATTTGGGATTATTTTATTCTAACGATTCAAAACAAGATTTAGTTGGTTATGCAGATGCAGGTTATTTATCTGATCCACATAAAGCTAAATCTCAAACTGGATATGTATTCCTAAATGGAAGTACCGCAATATCATGACGTTCTCAAAAACAAACACTTGTTGCAACATCATCAAATCATACCGAAGTGATTGTATTACATGAAGCCACTCGGGAATGTTTTTGGTTGAGATCAATGACACAACTCATTACTGATTCTTGTAGACTAGAACACGATAAAAGCCCAACAACTATCTATGAAGATAATGCAGCTTGCATAGCACAGATGAAAGAAGGGTATATCAAAAGTGACCGGACAAAACACATACCTCCTAAATTCTTCTCATACACTCAAGATCTCATTAAGGACAACCAGATTGAAATGAGATATGTTCAATCCAGTAAAAACTCTGCTGATCTTTTTACCAAAGCACTCACAACTGCTACTTTTAAAACACGCGTTCATAATATTGGCATGAGACATGTTCGAAAGATGTAACAATTCAAAAGATGTCTACTTGAGGGCGAGTCAACTCAATGCTGCACTCTTTTTCCCTTAGCTAAAGTTTTTTTCCCACTGGGTTTTCTTTAGTAAGGTTTTTAACGAGGCAGTACTAGTTACTCTCTAATAAAATGTCATCCAAGGGGGAGTGTTATGATATCAAAGTCAATAATGGATGACGAATATTTCAATATTATTACTATTTGTACAGTAAATTATTATAGTATAAATATGAAACGATGTAAACTTGTAAACTTGCACTTCTGATATATATATTTCATATTCTCTCTCTCTCTCTCTCTCTCTCTCTCTCTCTCTCTCTTTATATCTTCTAATAATTATCAATAGTCCACAGTAAAAAACCAGGCCACTAAAGGTAGTTATAAACCTACTGAATTATAACACGTCACTAAAGGTAGTTATAAGCCTACTGAATTATAACAATTTTGTTATTTATACTATAATAATTTACTGTACAAATAGTAATAATATTGAAATATTCGTCATCCATTATTGACTTTGATATCATAACAAAAATAACTTGTGAGAAATGACAAAACTGAAGGCAAAAATAACATAAACAAATTAAGACGTCTAGTACACACGTCAAACACATAATAAAGACATGATAAACCTACTTTTCGTTGGTTATAGCCTACATGAAATAACACATTTGTACCGTTACATTATTTGAAATCATACATATTGTTGTCAAACATTGTATAAATGTACCTTCGTATGTTGATTGAGGGGACATATGTCTACAAAGTAGGCCACATGAACCTTTTAATACTTACAGAGTTGTCTTCGAGCATAGGCAAGATAGGCAATCGCCTAGAGTCCAAAAATTTAGAAGGCCCAAAATTTTGAATATTTAAATATTTTTCTCAATATAATTAATTAAATTAAATAAAAAATTATCAATTAAAGTTAAAATACCATTTTTTTAATAGTTAAATACAATGTAAATAAGTAAATAGAAAAATTAAAGTATTATTTTTTAATACGTAGTAAAAAAATATTAACGTATATGTGGGCCCATTTTTATTTTCGCCTAGGACCTTTGAATTGTTGAGACGACCCTGAATACTTATTTCAAGGTTTAATGTGAACGAATAAGACCCTTCAAGTTATGCCGGAAAGATGAGTGATTTTATAGTCTAATTAAGTTATTTTATCATCATTTCTGATTTTTTTTAATCTAAATTCTCCAAAATATATTAGGCCACATGCAATCATACCTTTCTTTCACTGAACTTCTCTCTTTCACATCAGCGTCACATCAGCACAAACTTTTTAACATTCCTTTCACTAAACACTCACAATCATACACTCCATTTCAAACTTTAACCAATTTTAAATTATTATTTAAATACATAAAATAAATACCAATAACATTTTATTAAATAAAATTAAAACATTACATTACTAAGAAATTAAAAAACATTACATAATTAAAAATAAAATACTATACATAAAATAAAATAAAAAAAACGTTGCATAATTAATAAAAAACAAATACGAACTTATTATTAAAAAAAGAGCTACTCGAGTGATGTCGGGTCGTCGTCTTCATCTTCATCTCCATTTTGTTGTTCTTCGGTGTCTTTTTCGGTTAACAAGATCGTCTTCATTCTTTGTCGATACTTTTGAAGTATTTGTTGGTCTTCCGTTGGCAAGTCCGGGTTTATGCTTGTGTTGAAAATTCGAAAGGCGCGATTCATTACTTTCATTAAAGACGATTTCCGTTTTTGTTTTTGAGTTAAAGCAATTTCTTTATGGGCCTCCAACAGTTAAGAATGAACTTCTTCGGATGAACAAGACGAGGCGGCATCGGACGAAGTCGAGTTCTTTCGGCTTTTTCTACCGGCTTGTCGACCCGGTGGACGCCGGATTGTGTCTTCCCCGAATAAAGTAGTGTGATCGGGGTTTGGATCAACCCTTAAAGGTTGATCGTCCCCCAAAGTGATCGGTGCTTCGGGTAATGGACGCCTACGGGATGTCATTATGCCATCCGGGACAGAAAACTTCGGACACCTTCTGAGTACTTGCCATGCTTTGTAATGCGTAAACACGGCACTTTGACGCTTCCGATATTCATCACGCGCCGCTTCAATGATATCCGCGTCATTAGCTCCACTTGCCCAATTTTTTTAATTGGTTGTAAATACTAATAAAAACTTTGATATCTCTTGCCATTTTCGTCTATTTCCCGGTTATTTGATCGGTGTTTCTTGAAACAACCCAACCCGTATTCAACCGGATAATTTTTTTTTATATTAACGATCATTACGTGCCATTGGAATGATATAAACCATTCCATACAACCCATTAAAATGTACAACAAGTTTATGTTTACAAAAGGCACTAAGGCCATTAATCAAATGTAATACGAGTTCGACCCATTTGAAATGATAGTTTTAATCCAAACTACTCCTGAGCATGGTTTGGGGCTAAACTACCCAAAAGCATTAGGTCATCATCCAAAAGCTTTAACTAGCACGCATCATGGGAATCTAATGCCCAATAACCCCTTTTCCTTTCTCCGTGTTCGCACCTAAAAATGTAAACAACGAGAGGGTAAGCTAAAGCTTAGTGAGTGCAATAGTTATACATATACATATATAACCTACTTACTTGCAACCACTTACACAATATCGTATACAAACTTGTTACCCAATAGCATGTCATCATACTCGTAATACTAAAAAGTTATACAATATCACAAAACCGTATTGGCATATACTCAACACAATTTTTATATATAATATGCTAAACAATCAACAAACCCCCATATGGTTAACCATAAATGCTATGGTGCTACCGGATCGATGGTTCACACCATACGCATTTGAATCATACTCTTTTATAGTGCTACCGGCTCGATGGTTCACACTTTGTTTTATAGTTCTACCGACTCGTGGTTTACACTTTGATGCTACCGGCTCGATGGTTCACATCATAATTTCATAGTGCTACCGGCTCGATGGTTCACACTTTGATACTACCAGCTCGATGGTTCATATCATAATTTTATAGTGCTACCGGCTCTTTGGTTCACACTTCAGCTCTACCGGCTCGATGGTTCACGCCTTATTTTATAGTGCTACCGGCTCGATGGTTCACACTTTGACACTTGTCACATACATGTTATGGCACTACCGGCTCGATGGTTCATACCACAACATTCACAAATAAATACGCCATATACACATACGTATAATTACTCCACTCACCTTATAGACTAGGCGATGAATTAACAATTCCGCAAGCTTCAAAGTGAAGTACCTAATACAATAAGTACAATTTCAATACACCAACATTTACCACTTAAGCATTTAATGACCATTTACACCAAAACCGCCCATTAATGGCCAAGACCCATTATAAATCACTAAAAGCTAGTGATTAGAGTCTACTAACATCAACTAACACAAACTATGGGTATTTCATATCCATTTCACCCAATTAGGTCAACCATGACTCATTTGACCCATTTTAACACTTATACACACAAACTTGGTCAAACTTAACCCTTTAACAAGCTTTTATCATTTACAAATGTGTTAGTGACTAGAAACTCAATTTAACACTTACAAAACTCAATTCATAAGACCAAAACCCTAGATTATAGCTATTAGGGCTTTCTTACATCAATATTACTCAAATTCACCCATTTAACCCCCAAATGGGTCTTACAAGTCTCAAATGAATAAAACCCTAGCCATAATTTAACTAAAACTTAAAACATGGAGTTAAGACTTACCAACACTATTGGGTCGTAGCTAAGAACAAGGAGAACAACTTTACTTCTTGCTCCAAAGATCGATTCACGATTCTTCACTCTCAAATCTTACTTTTAATTTAAATGGGTTTTATGTTTTGAGAGTAAATAGAAGAAGAAAAGAGAAAAGAAATTGAATAAATGAGATAAGTGGTTGAGGTTTAATGCTCCAATCAGATCCATACGTGAAAAGACAAAAATACCCTTGGACCACCCCTTTTTAAATAGGAAAAAGGGTCAGATCTGCAGCTTTGTCGCGTCGCGACCTCAATTGTGGCGGCGCGGCAATACACTGGATTTTTGAGCTGTCTTAGTCCACTCCTGACTTTGATTTGCTTTATTTTTGAGCTGTCTTAGTCCACTCCTGACTTTGATTTGCTTTATTTGGCCCGGCAATGGTCTACAACTGGCCATTTTGACAACTTAACACAACTATCGATTTATTCGACTTGTACACCTCGTTCACGCTTCCTATATACGTTTAAACTTCGTCTTTAAGTCTCACATGAATTAACACTATCAAAACCCATGCATATACTTATACATGCATACATTCTCAAACATATATGTATATATATATATCTCGCATACAACAAGTTAACACTCTAAATCGTTTAATCACATAAACAATCGAATTATACACGTTCTAACGATTAAATAAGTACCTTAAGACACGTATGAAGAAAACGAGATGTTAAAACTCTCCCCCACTTGAATCGGAGCGCGTCCTCGCGATCCAAGCCACGTTGCAAGCCGGAAGATACACCAATACAAACTCTTCGGGTTCCCATGTAAACTCGAAACCCTTACTACGACTCCATTGAACTTTAAAAGTTCTCACCTCTTTATGTCTCAACCTTTTTACCTTTTCATCGAGTATAGCAATTGGCTTCTCAACATACTCTAACTTGTTGTTTAGCTCAATCTCATCTAATGGTACCCATGAAGAATCATCCGCAAGACACTTACGGAGATGGGAAACATGAAATGTATTATGGATCCCCGAAAGCTCTTCGGGTAACTCCAAACGATACGTGACTTCACCAACACGAGCTAAAATCTTAAAAGGACCAATAAACCGAGGAGCTAACTTTCCTTGTTTTTGAAACCGAATAACACCTTTCCATGGCGAAACTTTAAGCATCACCATGTTGCCTTCTTGGAATTCAATCGATCGCCTTCGTTTGTAGGCATACGACTTTTGTCTATTTTGAGCCTTTTTCAAATGGGCCCGAATCATATCAATCTTGCTATTCTTCTCTAAAACCAAATCGGTACTCCCGATTTCCCTTTGACCCACTTCACCCCAACAAATCGGGGTTCGACACCTATGCCCATAAAGCATCTCGTAAGGTGGCATCCCGATACTAGTATGATAATGATTATTGTACGAGAATTCCACCAATGGCAAGTGCTCATCCCAACTACCACTGAAATCGATAATACACGCCCGTAACATATCCTCCAATGTTTAATTCGTACATTCGGTTTGACCGTACGTTTGAGGATGGTATGACGTGCTCAATTTCAATTGTGTACCCATATCTTCATGAAACTTCTCCCAAAACCGAGATGTGAAATGGGTATCTCGATTCGAAATAATAGATATAGGTACCCCATGCCTTGATATCACTTTCTTGATAAACAACTTAGCCAAAGTCTCCGATGATATCGCTTCCCGAATGGGAAGAAACAAGGCACTCTTCGTCAATCGATCAACTATTACCCAAATCGAGTCAAATTGGGTTCTCGCCGTCCTTGGTAACTTTGTGATGAAATCCAAAGGTTGTAACGTACAATACGGCTTTTGGTGTTCGGTTTTAACTTGCAAACACGTGACGCATTGTTCAACATATTTAACAACATCATGTTTCATGCCCGGCCACCAATACTCTTTCCTCAAATCAAGATACATTTTTGTCGCGCCCGGGTGAATGGAATACTTTGACTTATGCGCTTCATCAAGTAGCACTCGTCTATTATCACCCATTTTAGTGTAAGACCTGGATTCTGATTCTGCCCAGTGGCGCGCCACGTGGGGTCATGGAGCGCCGCGCCATATGTCGCTGGCAGACCCCTTTTGTTATTTTAGAGTTTTTAAAAGGGCATTTTGATCTTTTCGCGTTTGAGCCAGATTTGAGGACTTAACCTCCTCCACCCATTTCATTTATTCATTTCTTTTTCCTTTTCTTTTCATATTTCTCTCAAGAACTCAAACACCCATTTGATTCAAAGGGATTTTTGGAAAGGAAGAAGCGGGTTTTGATCTTTGGCGTAGTAGACAAGTTTGTTCTCCTCGTTCTTAGCTAAGTGGTCATACTAGTGGTAAGCTCTAACTCAGAATTTCGTTTTTGTGTTCATCATTCAAATTTGGGGCTTTTGATTGTATGATTCATAGATGGAACCCATTTAGTTGTTAATTGAAGATTAACACCAAGATTCGGGTTTATAAGTGTTAAAGGCGGGTTTTGGGATGGTTAATGATTTAACCATGTTTAAGACTTGAGAATGGTGTATAATCACTAGTATTAGTGATTATTGCTGTATTGGAGACCTTTAGGGTTCTTGTGGTTGACTAATTTTGACCAGAGTTAAAGTTAGGGTTTGTTGATGATTATGACCCGAATGTCGATTCGATGAGGTTTATAAACTTAAAATGGATTAAGTTGAAGTATAAAACCGAGTTAAATATGTTTTAGTGTCAAAACTTGTAATTGGTGAGATTTTGACTTTATGGGTCAAAATTAGGGTTTATGGGCGATTTTGAGAACGATAAGTGTTTAACACTTGTGTTCAGGTTTAATTGGCATATTTGGACCATTATCACTTGTGTTAGTGATTATTGGTTAGTTTGGGCACGGTTTGTGCTTGGAAGTGCAATTGGGTCGAAATTGCACTAAGTGTCGAATTGGGTTGGTTTGTAAATCCATCCTAATTGTGTTGTGGTATTTATGATAATGGAATAGGTACATTCCTTCGGCGAGTTGCGGATTATTCGAAAGCGTTCATCAAGACTTCAAGGTGAGTGTTAATATCCTATATGCATATGTATGTGTAGGATGGGTGCGGGTCGGGTGAAGTGGTTCTCGGTTATAGAACTAACTTCACATATAGGTGGATTTGATGGACTTGTGTATAGGCCCAATTAGTACGGATGTGCATTTTGGTTGACCACCTTTGGCGAGGTACACGTTTTGTGTGTACATTATCACACGTGATTGTGAATTGGATAACCCCAATGGCGAAGGGTTGATATTGAATTGTGATGTGTTTATCTTTATGAATGGATATGTGTTGTCCAAGATAGTGATATATGTGTTGTACGCTAACGGTTTTACGAATGGATATGTGTTGTCCAAGATAGTGATATATGTGTTGTACGCTAACGACTTTATGAATGGATATGTGTTGTCCAGGTTAGTGATATATGTGTTGTACGCTAACGACTTTATGAATGGATATGTGTTGTCCAAGTTAGTGATATATGCGTTGTACGCTAACGGTTTCATGAAAGGATATGTGTTGCCCAAGGGTTAGTGATATATGTTGAAATGTCCCGTTCTTATTGATTAAAAATGTTCCATATTAATTGATTTCGTTGCGAGGTTTTGACCTCTATATGAGACGTTTTTCAAAGACTGCATTCATTTTTAAAACAAACCATAACCTTTATTTCATAAATAAAGGTTTAAAAAGCTTTACGTAGATTATCAAATAATGATAATCTAAAATATCCTGTTTACACATGACCATTACATAATGGTTTACAATACAAATATGTTACATCGAAATCAGTTTCTTGAATGCAGTTTTTACACAATATCATACAAACATGGACTCCAAATCTTGTCCTTATTTTAGTATGCAATAGCGGAAGCTCTTAGTATTCACCTGAGAATAAACATGCTTTAAATGTCAACAAAAATGTTTTTGAGTTATAGGTTTAACCTATATATATCAAATCGTAACAATAGACCACAACATTTCATATTTCAATACACATCCCATACATAGAGATAAAAATCATTCATATGGTGAACACCTGGTAACCGACATTAACAAGATGCATATATATAAGAATATCCCCATCATTCCGGGACACCCTTCGGATATGATATAAATTTCGAAGTACTAAAGCATCCGGTACTTTGGATGGGGTTTGTTAGGCCCAATAGATCTATCTTTAGGATTCGCGTCAATTAGGGTGTCTGTTCCCTAATTCTTAGATTACCAGACTTAATAAAAAGGGGCATATTCGATTTCGATAATTCAACCATAGAATGTAGTTTCACGTACTTGTGTCTATTTTGTAAATCATTTATAAAACCTGCATGTCTTCTCATCCCAAAAATATTAGATTTTAAAAGTGGGACTATAACTCACTTTCACAGATTTTTACTTCGTCGGGAAGTAAGACTTGGCCACTGGTTGATTCACGAACCTATAACAATATATACATATATATCAAAGTATGTTTAAAATATATTTACAACACTTTTAATATATTTTGATGTTTTAAGTTTATTAAGTCACATGTCCTCGTTAGTAACCTACAACTAGTTGTCCACAGTTAGATGTACAGAAATAAATCGATAAATATTATCTTGAATCAATCCACGACCCAGTGTATACGTATCTCAGTATTGATCACAACTCAAACTATATATTTTTTGGAATCAACCTCAACCCTGTATAGCTAACTCCAACATTCACCTATAGAGTGTCTATGGTTGTTCCGAAATATATATAGATGTGTCGACATGATAGGTCGAAACATTGTATACGTGTCTATGGTATCTCAAGATTACATAATATACAATACAAGTTGATTAAGTTATGGTTGGAATAGATTTGTTACCAATTTTCACGTAGCTAAAATGAGAAAAATTATTCAATCTTGTTTTACCCATAACTTCTTCATTTTAAATCCGTTTTGAGTGAATCAAATTGCTATGGTTTCATATTGAACTCTATTTTATGAATCTAAACAGAAAAGTATAGGTTTATAGTCGGGAAAATAAATTACAAGTCGTTTTTATAAAGGTAGTCATTTCAGTCGAAAGAACGACGTCTAGATGACCATTTTAGAAAACATACTTCCACTTTGAGTTTAACCATAATTTTTGGATATAGTTTCATGTTCATAATAAAAATCATTTTCTCAGAATAACAACTTTTAAATCAAAGTTTATCATAGTTTTTAATTAACTAACCCAAAACAGCCCGCTGTGTTACTACGACGGCGTAAATCCGGTTTTACGGTGTTTTTCGTGTTTCCAGGTTTTAAATCATTAAGTTAGCATATCATATAGATATAGAACATGTGTGTAGTTAATTTTAAAAGTCAATTTAGAAGTATTAACTTTTGTTTGCGAACAAGTTTAGAATTAACTAAACTATGTTCTAGTGATTACGAGTTTAAACCTTCGAATAAGATAGTTTTATATATATGAATCGAATGATGTTATGAACATCATTACTACCTAAAGTTTAGTAGGTAAACCTACTGGAAGTGACAAGAAATGATCTAGCTTCAAAGGATCTTGGATGGCTTGAAAGTTCTTGAAGTAGGATCATGACACAAAAACAAGTTCAAGTAAGATTTTTACTCGAATTAAGATAGTTTATAGTTATAGAAATTGAATCAAAGTTTGAATATGAATATTACCTTGAATAAGAAAGATAACCTACTGTATATAACAAAGGTTTCTTGATCTTAGATGATTACTTGGAATGGATTAGAAAGCTTGGAAGTAAATTAGTAAACTTGAAGGGATTTTTGAAGTGTTCTTGAAGTGTTCTTCCTATGATGATTATAGCTTGATTCTTGAAGTGATTTTTGATGAAGATGATGATTAACTACTGGAAAAATACGTTCATAATAGTGTGTGTGTGTGTGTATTGAGAGAGAATTAGAAAGAGAATTGGAAGTGAAATGGAGTGAATGATGAGTGGTAATTGGTGAGTGGTGAGTGGGGTTAAAAGGAGTTCTAGTTAGTTGACTAGCTCATGGTAGAAGTTAAAATTGATTAGTCATACATGACATAATCAAGAGTGGAATCCCATGCTAGTTCCTATTGGTATATACTCATAGTAAGTATGTTTTGAAGCTGTGTATAATACGGGTAAGAATACGACTAGAATTCTTGATGAAAGAAAAGAATGGAAAAGTAACTGTAACCATTTTCGTTAAGTATGAGTGTTTTGATATATGTCTTGAAGTCTTCCAAAAGTATTTTAATACATCTAAATACACTACTTGTATATACATTTTAACTGAGTCGTTAAGTCATCGTTAGTCGTTACATGTAAGTGTTGTTTTGAAACCTTTAAGTTAACGATCTCAATTAATGTTGTTAACCCATTGTTTATTATATCAAATGAGATGTTAAATTATTATATTATCATGATATTATGATATATTAATATATCTTAATATGATATATATACATTTAAATGTCGTTACAACGATAATCGTTACATATATGTCTCGTTTCGAAATCCTTAAGTTAGTAGTCTTGTTTATATGTATATAACTCATTGTTAATATACTTATGGAGATACTTACTTATCATAATCTCATGTTAACCATATGTATATCCATATATATATCGTCATGTCGTTTTTACAAGTTTTAACGTTCGTGAATCGCCGGTCAACTTGGGTGGTCAATTGTCTATATGAAACATATTTCAATTAATCAAGTCTTAACAAGTTTGATTGCTTAACATGTTGGAAACATTTAATCATGTAAATATCAATCTCAATTAATATATATAAACATGGAAAAGTTCGGGTCACTACAGTACCTACCCGTTAAATAAATTTCGTCCCGAAATTTTAAGCTGTTGAAGGTGTTGACGAATCTTCTGGAAATAGATGTGGGTATTTCTTCTTCATCTGATCTTCACGCTCCCAGGTGAACTCGGGTCCTCTACGAGCATTCCATCGAACCTTAACAATTGGTATCTTGTTTTGCTTAAGTCTTTTAACCTCACGATCCATTATTTCGACGGGTTCTTCGATGAATTGGAGTTTTTCGTTGATTTGGATTTCATATAACGGAATAGTGAGATCTTCTTTAGCAAAACATTTCTTCAAATTCGAGACGTGGAAAGTGTTATGTACAGAAGCGAGTTGTTGAGGTAACTCAAGTCGGTAAGCTACTGGTCCGACACGATCAATAATCTTGAATGGTCCAATATACCTTGGATTTAATTTCCCTCGTTTACCAAATCGAACAACGCCTTTCCAAGGTGCAACTTTAAGCATGACCATCTCTCCAATTTTAAATTCTATATCTTTTCTTTTAATGTCAGCGTAGCTCTTTTGTCGACTTTGGGCGGTTTTCATCCGTTGTTGAATTTGGATGATCTTCTCGGTAGTTTCTTGTATAATCTCCAGACCCGTAATCTGTCTATCCCCCACTTCACTCCAACAAATCGGAGACCTGTACTTTCTACTATAAAGTGCTTCAAACGGCGCCATCTCAATGCTTGAATGGTAGCTGTTGTTATAGGAAAATTCTGCTAATGGTAGGTGTCGATCCCAACTGTTTCCGAAATCAATAACACATGCTCGTAGCATGTCTTCAAGCGTTTGTATCGTCCTTTCTGTAGTGACCCGAACTTTTCCATGTTTATATATATTAATTGAGATTAATGTTTACATGATTAAATGTTTCCAACATGTTAAGCAATCAAACTTGTTAAGACTTAATTAATTGAAATAGGTTTCATATAGACAATTGACCACCCAAGTTGACCGGTGATTCACGAACGTTAAAACTTGTAAAAAAAAAACTATATGATGACATATATATGGTTATATATATAGTTAACATGATATTATGATAAGTAAACATATCATTAATTATATTAACAATGAACTACATATGTAAAAACAAGACTACTAACTTAATGATTTTGAAACGAGACATATATGTAACGTTTATCGTTGTAACGACATTTAATGTATATATATCATATTAAGAGATATTCGTACATCATAATATCATGATAATATAATAATTTAAAATCTCTTTTGATATTATAAACATTGGGTTAACAACATTTAACAAGATCGTTAACCTAAAGGTTTCAAAACAACACTTACATGTAACGACTAACGATGACTTAACGACTCAGTTAAAATGTATATACATGTAGTGTTTTAATATGTATTTATACACTTTTGAAAGACTTCAATACACTTATCAAAATACTTCTACTTAACAAAAATGCTTACAATTACATTCTCGTTCAGTTTCATCAACAATTCTACTCGTATGCACCCGTATTCGTACTCGTACAATACACAGCTTTTAGATGTATGTACTATTGGTATATACACTCCAATGATCAGCTCTTAGCAGCCCATGTAAGTCACCTAACACATGTGGGAACCATCATTTGACAACTAGCATGAAATATCTCATAAGATTACAAAAATATGAGTAATCATTCATGACTTATTTACATGAAAACAAAATTACATATCCTTTATATCTAATCCATACACCAACGACCAAAAACACCTACAAACACTTTCATTCTTCAATTTTCTTCATCTAATTGAACTCTCTCAAGTTCTATCTTCAAGTTCTAAGTGTTCTTCATAAATTCCAAAAGTTCTAGTTTCATAAAATCAAGAATACTTTCAAGTTTGCTAGCTCACTTCCAATCTTGTAAGGTGATCATCCAACCTCAAGAAATCTTTATTTCTTACAGTAGGTTATCATTCTAATACAAGGTAATAATCATATTCAAACTTTGGTTCAATTTCTATAACTATAACAATCTTATTTCAAGTGATGATCTTACTTGAACTTGTTTTCGTGTCATGATTTTGCTTCAAGAACTTTGAGCCATCCAAGGATCCATTGAAGCTAGATCCATTTTTCTCTTTTCCAGTAGGTTCATCCAAGGAACTTAAGGTAGTAATGATGTTCATAACATCATTCGATTCATACATATAAAGCTATCTTATTCGAAGGTTTAAACTTGTAATCACTAGAACATAGTTTAGTTAATTCTAAACTTGTTCGCAAACAAAAGTTAATCCTTCTAACTTGACTTTTAAAATCAACTAAACACATGTTCTATATCTATATGATATGCTAACTTAATGATTTAAAACCTGGAAACACGAAAAACACCGTAAAACCGGATTTACGCCGTCGTAGTAACACCGCGGGCTGTTTTGGGTTAGTTAATTAAAAACTATGATAAACTTTGATTTAAAAGTTGTTATTCTGAGAAAATGATTTTTATTATGAACATGAAACTATATCCAAAAATTATGGTTAAACTCAAAGTGGAAGTATGTTTTCTAAAATGGTCATCTAGACGTCGTTCTTTCGACTGAAATGACTACCTTTACAAAAACGACTTGTAACTTATTTTTCCGACTAGAAACCTATACTTTTTTGGTTTAGATTCATAAAATAGAGTTCAATATGAAACCATAGCAATTTGATTCACTCAAAACGGATTTAAAATGAAGAAGTTATGGGTAAAACAAGATTGGATAATTTTTCTCATTTTAGCTACGTGAAAATTGGTAACAAATCTATTCCAACCATAACTTAATCAACTTGTATTATATATTATGTAATCTTGAGATACCATAGACACGTATACAATGTTTCGACCTATCATGTCGACACATCTATATATATTTCGGAACAACCATAGACACTCTATATGTGAATGTTGGAGTTAGCTATACAGGGTTGAGGTTGATTCCAAAATATATATAGTTTGAGTTGTGATCAATACTGAGATACGTATACACTGGGTCGTGGATTGATTCAAGATAATATTTATCGATTTATTTCTGTACATCTAACTGTGGACAACTAGTTGTAGGTTACTAACGAGGACAGCTGACTTAATAAACTTAAAACATCAAAATATATTAAAAGTGTTGTAAATATATTTTGAACATACTTTGATATATATGTATATATTGTTATAGGTTCGTGAATCAACCAGTGGCCAAGTCTTACTTCCTGACGAAGTAAAAATCTGTGAAAGTGAGTTATAGTCCCACTTTTAAAATCTAATATTTTTGGGATGAGAATACATGCAGGTTTTATAAATGATTTACAAAATAGACACAAGTACGTGAAACTACATTCTATGGTTGAATTATCGAAATCGAATATGCCCCTTTTTATTAAGTCTGGTAATCTAAGAATTAGGGAACAGACACCCTAATTGACGCGAATCCTAAAGATAGATCTATTGGGCCTAACAAACCCCATCCAAAGTACCGGATGCTTTAGTACTTCAAAATTTATATCATATCCGAAGGGTGTCCCGGAATGATGGGGATATTCTTATATATGCATCTTGTTATTGTCGGTTACCAGGTGTTCACCATATGAATGATTTTTATCTCTATGTATGGGATGTGTATTGAAATATGAAATCTTGTGGTCTATTGTTACGATTTGATATATATAGGTTAAACCTATAACTCACCAACATTTTTGTTGACGTTTTAAGCATGTTTATTCTCAGGTGATTATTAAGAGCTTCTGCTGTCGCATACTTAAATAAGGACAAGATTTGGAGTCCATGCTTGTATGATATTATGTAAAAACTGCATTCAAGAAACTTATTTTGTTGTAACATATTTGTATTGTAAACCATTATGTAATGGTCGTGTGTAAACAGGATATTTTAGATTATCATTATTTGATAATCTACGTAAAGCTTTTTAAACCTTTATTGATGAAATAAAGGTTATGGTTTGTTTAAAAATGAATGCAGTCTTTGAAAAACGTCTCATATAGAGGTCAAAACCTCGCAAAGAAATCAATTAATATGGAACGTTTTTAATCAATAAGAACGGGACATTTCAGTTGGTATCCGAGCGTTGGTCTTAGAGAACCAGAAAATTTGCATTAGTGTGTCTTATCGAGTTTGTTAGGATGCATTAGTGAGTCTGGACTTCGACCGTGTTTTCTTTAAAAATGATTGCTTAACATTTTTGTTGGAAACTATATATTTTTAACATATGAATATTATGTGATATATTAATCTCTTAACGTGTTTGATATTATGTGATAGATGTCTACCTCTAGAACAAGTCCCATTGACTCACCTAATAATAATGAAGAGTCAAATGTAAATTGGAATGATTTGTGGACTGATTCACAAGTTCCCGAAGAGGAACCGGAAGAAGAGTCGGAACCGGAAGAAGAATCGGAACCGAATGAAGAAATAGAACCGGTGGGGGAAATAATAAAACGGTTAAGTAAAAGAAAATCCTCAACCAACCGACCAAAGTTAATTATGGTCAATGGTGTTTCCGCCAAGGAAGCAAAATATTGGGAGGATTACCAATTCTCCGATGAATCGGATTCCGACGAGAATTCCGATGATGTTATAGAAATTACCCCAACTGAATTTAAAAAGGCAAAAGAAAATAATAAGGGAAAGGGCATAAAAATAGAGAAATCTAATTCCAACCCCGATGAACTTTATATGTATCGTCAACCCCCGAAGTCCTTAAGTTGTAACAATGACCCGGGAACCTCTAAACCACCAGGTTTTTCTAAACCAATGTGGACAACGACGGCTCGTATTAGGGGAACATCATATATCCCTAGAAACTTGGCAAAACGAACCAAAACCGAAGAAGAAGAAACGAGCGAGTCGGAATAAGATAGTTGTATTCGTGTGGTGTAATATATGGAATATAGTGTTCTTATGCTTTATGATATATGTAAAAATTGCTTGTATTAATAAGTATTTTTTTTATGAATCTAACTCTTGTCTATTTTACAGTTTAAAAACACAAAATGGATAGACAACCCAATATTTTAAGAGACCTACCCGGAGACATGATTGATGAAATCTTGTCTAGAGTCGGCCAGAATTCTTCGGCACAACTATTTAAGGCGAGATCAGTTTGTAAGACATTCGAAGAACGTTCCAATAATGTCTTGGTTTATAAGAGACTTTCGTTTGAAAGATGGGGGATATCACATTGGGAAACCCATAAGTTACGATGTGTTTACTTTGACGCATATATTGCAGGGAACCCAAATGCTATTTTACGCAACGGGTTAAGAAATTATTTTGACTCAATATATCCGAATATTGGACTTCGTGATTTAGAAAAAGCGGCTAACATGCAACATAAAGAAGCATGTTATGCTTACGGATTAGTAATGTTCGCTTCTCACCAAAGTGAGAACAAGAACATCGGGCTACAACTATTAAACAAAACGTTTCCACAAGTGACGGAGTCGGTAATTGGGGTAAGAAATGAGGTTTTTAGATTATTACGGGACTGTTGGACATTACGTAACCCTCGTCCCTTTGATGACGTTACAACAAGCTGTCTTATCAACGGCCATAACGGTTATGTTGCACAAGACCAAGGATGGGAAGTAGTCCTAGTAAAACCAGAATGCATGACTTGTTTCTGGACGTATGAATTACGTGTCTTTATTGCCTTTGCTGAACGACTTGTGTACTAGCTAGAATTGTCTTCACAACTATCTTGTATCAAAGTTATTGTGTGCTATATTTCATGCTTTATGTAAAATAAGCGGTATTGTAAGTTTGTAAAATATTGTATAAAAGTTTGAACGCGAAATATTATTATAATCAGTTTTTCATATAGAATTGTAGTAGTTGAATTGTATATTAGCTACTAAGTATGAACTTAACGGGTAGGTACTACCCGAATTTAAACTTATAAAACGCTAATATGAAGAAAAAGCTTTTATAAATGAGTTCATATTATGCTACGAAATACTATTAACTACTCTTAATATTCTGTATGATTAACTTGTTCCATTTAACTATTTTGAAGGAAATGGCACCGACTACTCGACACACCGTGAATATGAATGAAGAGGAATTCCGTACTTTTCTAGCTTCAAACATAGCCGCAGTACAGGCTGCGCTACATACCAACAATAACCTTGGATCTAGCAGTACAGGAAATCGTGTAGGATGCACCTACAAAGAATTCACTGCCTGCAAACCTTTGGAATTTGATGGAACCGAAGGACCGATCGGATTGAAACGGTGGACCGAGAAGGTTGAATCGGTGTTTGCCATAAGTAAGTGTACTGAAGAGGACAAAGTGAAGTACGCTACGCATACCTTCACAGGTTCTGCGTTAACATGGTGGAATACCTATCTAGAGCAAGTGGGACAAGATGATGCGTACGCACTACCGTGGTCAGCATTCAAGCACTTGATGAACGAGAAGTACCGTCCCAGAACCGAGGTCAATAAGCTCAAGACAGAACTTAGAGGGTTACGAACCCAAGGATTTGATATTACCACGTACGAAAGACGATTCACAGAATTGTGCCTATTGTGTCCGGGAGCATTCGAAGATGAGGAAGAGAAGATCGATGCGTTTGTGAAAGGACTACCGGAAAGAATCCAAGAAGATATAAGTTCACACGAGCCCGCCTCCATACAACAGGCATGTAGAATGGCTCACAAACTAGTGAACCAGATTGAAGAAAGAATTAAAGAACACACTGCTGAAGAGGCCAATGTGAAGCAAGTCAAAAGAAAGTGGGAGGAAAACGGTGATAAGAATCACCAATACAACAACAACAGCAATTACAACAATAATCGCAACAATTATCCCAACAATCGCAACATCAATCGCAACTATAACAAACGGCCCAACAACAACAACAACAACAACAACAACAGCAACTACAACAATCATCCCAACAACAATAATAACCGCAACAACAACAACAATCAGAAGCAACTATGCCAAAGGTGTGAAAAGAATCACTCGGGGTTCTGCACCAAATTTTGCAACAAGTGTAAAAGAAATGGTCATAGCGCGGCGAAGTGTGAGGTCTACGGACCAGGGGTTAATAGAACGAAAGGAACAAATGGTGTCGGAACGAGTAATGGCGGAGCAAGTAGTGTCGGAGCAAGTTATGCCAATGTAGTTTGTTATAAATGTGGAAAACCAGGCCACATTATTAGAAATTGCCCGAACCAGGAGAACACGAATGGACAAGGCCGTGGAAGAGTTTTCAATATTAATGCGGTAGAGGCGCAGGAAGACCCGGAGCTTGTTACGGGTACGTTTCTTATTGACAATAAATCTGCTTACGTTTTATTTGATTCGGGTGCGGATAGAAGCTATATGAGTAGAGATTTTTGTGCTAAATTAAGTTGTCCATTGACGCCTTTGGATAGTAAATTTTTACTCGAATTAGCAAATGGTAAATTAATTTCAGCAGATAATATATGTCGGAATCGAGAAATTAAACTGGTTAGCGAAACATTTAAGATTGATTTGATACCAGTAGAGTTAGGGAGTTTTGATGTGATAATCGGTATGGACTGGTTGAAAGAAGTGAAAGCGGAGATCGTTTGTTACAAAAATGCAATTCGCATTATACGAGAAAAAGGAAAACCCTTAATGGTGTACGGAGAAAAGGGCAACACGAAGCTACATCTTATTAGTAATTTGAAGGCACAAAAACTAATAAGAAAAGGTTGCTATGCTGTTCTAGCACACGTCGAGAAAGTACAAACTGAAGAAAAGAGCATCAATGATGTTCCCATTGCAAAAGAATTTCCCGATGTATTTCCGAAAGAATTACCGGGATTACCCCCACATCGATCAGTTGAATTTCAAATAGATCTTGTACCAGGAGCTGCACCAATAGCTCGTGCTCCTTACAGACTCGCACCCAGCGAGATGAAAGAACTGCAAAGCCAATTACAAGAACTTTTAGAGCGTGGTTTCATTCGACCAAGCACATCACCGTGGGGAGCTCCTGTTTTGTTTGTCAAGAAGAAAGATGGTACATTCAGGTTGTGTATCGACTACCGAGAGTTGAACAAACTTACCATCAAGAACCGCTACCCACTACCGAGAATCTACGACTTATTTGATCAACTACAAGGCTCGTCTGTTTATTCAAAGATTGACTTACGTTCCGGGTATCATCAAATGCGGGTGAAAGAAGATGATATTCCAAAGACTGCTTTCAGAACACGTTACGGTCATTACGAGTTTATGGTCATGCCGTTTGGTTTAACTAATGCACCAGCTGTGTTCATGGACCTTATGAACCGAGTGTGTGGACCATACCTTGACAAGTTTGTCATTGTTTTCATTGATGACATACTTATTTACTCAAAGAATGACCAAGAACACGGTGAACATTTGAGAAAGGTGTTAGAAGTATTGAGGAAGGAAGAATTGTACGCTAAGTTTTCAAAGTGTGCATTTTGGTTGGAAGAAGTTCAATTCCTCGGTCACATAGTGAACAAAGAAGGTATTAAGGTGGATCCGGCAAAGATAGAAACTGTTGAAAAGTGGGAAACCCCGAAAACTCCGAAACACATACGCCAGTTTTTAGGACTAGCTGGTTACTACAGAAGGTTCATCCAAGACTTTTCCAGAATAGCAAAACCCTTGACTGCATTAACGCATAAAGGGAAGAAATTTGAATGGAATGATGAACAAGAGAAAGCGTTTCAGTTATTGAAGAAAAAGCTAACTACGGCACCTATATTGTCATTGCCTGAAGGGAATGATGATTTTGTGATTTATTGTGACGCATCAAAGCAAGGTCTCGGTTGTGTATTAATGCAACGAACGAAGGTGATTGCTTATGCGTCTAGACAATTGAAGATTCACGAACAAAATTATACGACGCATGATTTGGAATTAGGCGCGGTTGTTTTTGCATTAAAGACTTGGAGGCACTACTTATATGGGGTGAAAAGTATTATATATACCGACCACAAAAGTCTTCAACACATATTTAATCAGAAACAACTGAATATGAGGCAGCGTAGGTGGATTGAATTATTGAATGATTACGATTTTGAGATTCGTTACCACCCGGGGAAGGCAAATGTGGTAGCCGATGCCTTGAGCAGGAAGGATAGAGAACCCATTCGAGTAAAATCTATGAATATAATGATTCATAATAACATTACTACTCAAATAAAGGAGGCGCAACAAGGAGTTTTAAAAGAGGGAAATTTAAAGGATGAAATACCCAAAGGATCGGAGAAGCATCTTAATATTCGGGAAGACAGAACCCGGTATAGGGCTGAAAGGATTTGGGTACCAAAATTTGGAGATATGAGAGAAATGGTACTTAGAGAAGCTCATAAAACCAGATACTCAATACATCCTGGAACGGGGAAGATGTACAAGGATCTCAAGAAACATTTTTGGTGGCCGGGTATGAAAGCCGATGTTGCTAAATACGTAGGAGAATGTTTGACGTGTTCTAAGGTCAAAGCTGAGCATCAGAAACCATCAGGTCTACTTCAACAACCCGAAATCCCGGAATGGAAATGGGAAAACATTACCATGGATTTCATCACTAAATTGCCAAGGACTGCAAGTGGTTTTGATACTATTTGGGTAATAGTTGATCGTCTCACCAAATCAGCACACTTCCTACCAATAAGAGAAGATGACAAGATGGAGAAGTTAGCACGACTGTATTTGAAGGAAGTCGTCTCCAGACATGGAATACCAATCTCTATTATCTCTGATAGGGATGGCAGATTTATTTCAAGATTCTGGCAGACATTACAGCAAGCATTAGGAACTCGTCTAGACATGAGTACTGCCTATCATCCACAAACTGATGGGCAGAGCGAAAGGACGATACAAACGCTTGAAGACATGCTACGAGCATGTGTTATTGATTTCGGAAACAGTTGGGATCGACATCTACCGTTAGCAGAATTTTCCTACAACAACAGCTACCATTCAAGCATTGAGATGGCGCCGTTTGAAGCACTTTATGGTAGAAAGTGCAGGTCTCCAATTTGTTGGAGTGAGGTGGGGGATAGACAGATTACGGGTCCGGAGATTATACAAGAAACTACCGAGAAGATCATCCAAATTCAACAACGGTTGAAAACCGCCCAAAGTCGACAAAAGAGCTACGCTGACATTAAAAGAAAAGATATAGAATTTGAAATTGGAGAGATGGTCATGCTTAAAGTTTCACCTTGGAAAGGCGTTGTTCGATTTGGTAAACGAGGGAAATTAAATCCAAGGTATATTGGACCATTCAAGATTATTGATCGTGTCGGACCAGTAGCTTACCGACTTGAGTTACCTCAACAACTCGCGGCTGTACATAACACTTTCCACGTCTCGAATTTGAAGAAATGTTTTGCTAAAGAAGATCTCACTATTCCGTTAGATGAAATCCAAATCAACGAAAAACTCCAATTCATCGAAGAACCCGTCGAAATAATGGATCGTGAGGTTAAAAGACTTAAGCAAAACAAGATACCAATTGTTAAGGTTCGATGGAATGCTCGTAGAGGACCCGAGTTCACCTGGGAGCGTGAAGATCAGATGAAGAAGAAATACCCGCATCTATTTCCAGAAGATTCGTCAACACCTTCAACAGCTTAAAATTTCGGGACGAAATTTATTTAACGGGTAGGTACTGTAGTGACCCGAACTTTTCCATGTTTATATATATTAATTGAGATTAATGTTTACATGATTAAATGTTTCCAACATGTTAAGCAATCAAACTTGTTAAGACTTGATTAATTGAAATAGGTTTCATATAGACAATTTTTTTTTTTTTTTTTTTTTTGAAAGGCAATGTTAGTGGTTAGAGTTAATTCACGAAAATCCCCCCCCCCGAGACTCGAACCCTTGGTCTCCTCGAACACCATGTTAACATGGTGACCAATGAGGCAAAGCCCCATTGGCGTTTCATATAGACAATTGACCACCCAAGTTGACCGGTGATTCACGAACGTTAAAACTTGTAAAAAAAAAACTATATGATGACATATATATGGTTATATATATAGTTAACATGATATTATGATAAGTAAACATATCATTAATTATATTAACAATGAACTACATATGTAAAAACAAGACTACTAACTTAATGATTTTGAAACGAGACATATATGTAACGTTTATCGTTGTAACGACATTTAATGTATATATATCATATTAAGAGATATTCGTACATCATAATATCATGATAATATAATAATTTAAAATCTCTTTTGATATTATAAACATTGGGTTAACAACATTTAACAAGATCGTTAACCTAAAGGTTTCAAAACAACACTTACATGTAACGACTAACGATGACTTAACGACTCAGTTAAAATGTATATACATGTAGTGTTTTAATATGTATTTATACACTTTTGAAAGACTTCAATACACTTATCAAAATACTTCTACTTAACAAAAATGCTTACAATTACATTCTCGTTCAGTTTCATCAACAATTCTACTCGTATGCACCCGTATTCGTACTCGTACAATACACAACTTTTAGATGTATGTACTATTGGTATATACACTCCAATGATCAGGTCTTAGCAGCCCATGTAAGTCACCTAACACATGTGGGAACCATCATTTGACAACTAGCATGAAATATCTCATAAGATTACAAAAATATGAGTAATCATTCATGACTTATTAACATGAAAACAAAATTACATATCCTTTATATCTAATCCATACACCAACGACCAAAAACACCTACAAACACTTTCATTCTTCAATTTTCTTCATCTAATTGAACTCTCTCAAGTTCTATCTTCAAGTTCTAAGTGTTCTTCATAAATTCCAAAAGTTCTAGTTTCATAAAATCAAGAATACTTTCAAGTTTGCTAGCTCACTTCCAATCTTGTAAGGTGATCATCCAACCTCAAGAAATCTTTGTTTCTTACAGTAGGTTATCATTCTAATACAAGGTAATAATCTATTCAAACTTTGGTTCAATTTCTATAACTATAACAATCTTATTTCAAGTGATGATCTTACTTGAACTTGTTTTCGTGTCATGATTTTGCTTCAAGAACTTTGAGCCATCCAAGGATCCATTGAAGCTAGATCCATTTTTCTCTTTTCCAGTAGGTTCATCCAAGGAACTTAAGGTAGTAATGATGTTCATAACATCATTCGATTCATACATATAAAGCTATCTTATTCAAAGGTTTAAACTTGTAATCACTAGAACATAGTTTAGTTAATTCTAAACTTGTTCGCAAACAAAAGTTAATCCTTCTAACTTGACTTTTAAAATCAACTAAACACATGTTCTATATCTATATGATATGCTAACTTAATGATTTAAAACCTGGAAACACTAAAAACACCGTAAAACCGGATTTACGCCGTCGTAGTAACACCGCGGGCTGTTTTGGGTTAGTTAATTAAAAACTATGATAAACTTTGATTTAAAAGTTGTTATTCTGAGAAAATGATTTTTATTATGAACATGAAACTATATCCAAAAATTATGGTTAAACTCAAAGTGGAAGTATGTTTTCTAAAATGGTCATCTAGACGTCGTTCTTTCGACTGAAATGACTACCTTTACAAAAACGACTTGTAACTTATTTTTCCGACTAGAAACCTATACTTTTTTGGTTTAGATTCATAAAATAGAGTTCAATATGAAACCATAGCAATTTGATTCACTCAAAACGGATTTAAAATGAAGAAGTTATGGGTAAAACAAGATTGGATAATTTTTCTCATTTTAGCTACGTGAAAATTGGTAACAAATCTATTCCAACCATAACTTAATCAACTTGTATTATATATTATGTAATCTTGAGATACCATAGACACGTATACAATGTTTCGACCTATCATGTCGACACATCTATATATATTTCGGAACAACCATAGACACTCTATATGTGAATGTTGGAGTTAGCTATACAGGGTTGAGGTTGATTCCAAAATATATATAGTTTGAGTTGTGATCAATACTGAGATACGTATACACTGGGTCGTGGATTGATTCAAGATAATATTTATCTATTTATTTCTGTACATCTAACTGTGGACAACTAGTTGTAGGTTATTAACGAGGACAGCTGACTTAATAAACTTAAAACATCAAAATATATTAAAAGTGTTGTAAATATATTTTGAACATACTTTGATATATATGTATATATTGTTATAGGTTCGTGAATCAACCAGTGGCCAAGTCTTACTTCCCGACGAAGTAAAAATCTGTGAAAGTGAGTTATAGTCCCACTTTTAAAATCTAATATTTTTGGGATGAGAATACATGCAGGTTTTATAAATGATTTACAAAATAGACACAAGTACGTGAAACTACATTCTATGGTTGAATTATCGAAATCGAATATGCCCCTTTTTATTAAGTCTGGTAATCTAAGAATTAGGGAACAGACACCCTAATTGACGCGAATCCTAAAGATAGATCTATTGGGCCTAACAAACCCCATCCAAAGTACCGGATGATTTAGTACTTCGAAATTTATATCATATCCGAAGGGTGTCCCGGAATGATGGGGATATTCTTATATATGCATCTTGTTATTGTCGGTTACCAGGTGTTCACCATATGAATGATTTTTATCTCTATGTATGGGATGTGTATTGAAATATGAAATCTTGTGGTCTATTGTTACGATTTGATATATATAGGTTAAACCTATAACTCACCAACATTTTTGTTGACGTTTTAAACATGTTTATTCTCAGGTGATTATTAAGAGCTTCTGCTGTCGCATACTTAAATAAGGACAAGATTTGGAGTCCATGCTTGTATGATATTATGTAAAAACTGCATTCAAGAAACTTATTTTGTTGTAACATATTTGTATTGTAAACCATTATGTAATGGTCGTGTGTAAACAGGATATTTTAGATTATCATTATTTGATAATCTACGTAAAGCTTTTTAAACCTTTATTGATGAAATAAAGGTTATGGTTTGTTTAAAAATGAATGCAGTCTTTGAAAAACGTCTCATATAGAGGTCAAAACCTCGCAACGAAATCAATTAATATGGAACGTTTTTAATCAATAAGAACGGGACATTTCACTTTCGCTCTGCCCATCAGTTTGTGGATGATAGGCAGTACTCATGTCTAGACGAGTTCCTAATGCTTGCTGTAATGTCTGCCAGAATCTTGAAATAAATCTGCCATCCCTATCAGAGATAATAGAGATTGGTATTCCATGTGTGGAGACGACTTCCTTCAAATACAGTCGTGCTAGCTTCTCCATCTTGTCATCTTCTCTTATTGGCAGGAAATGTGCTGATTTGGTGAGACGATCAACTATCACCCAAATAGTATCAAAACCACTTATAGTCCTTGGCAATTTAGTGATGAAATCCATGGTAATGTTTTCCCATTTCCATTCTGGGATTTCGGGTTGTTGAAGTAGACCTGATGGTTTCTGATGCTCAGCTTTGACCTTAGAACACGTCAAACATTCTCCTACGTATTTAGCAACATCGGCTTTCATACCCGGCCACCAAAAATATTTCCTGAGATCCTTGTACATCTTCCCCGTTACAGGATGTATTGAGTATCTGGTTTTATGAGCTTCTCTAAGTACCATTTCTCTCATATCTCCAAATTTTGGTACCCAAATCCTTTCAGCCCTATACCGGGTTCCGTCTTCCCGAATATTAAGATGTTTCTCCGATCCTTTGGGTATTTCATCCTTTAAATTTCCCTCTTTTAAAACTTCTTGTTGCGCCTCCTTTATTTGAGTAGTAAGGTTATTATGAATCATTATATTCATAGATTTTACTCTAATGGGTTCTCTGTCCTTCCTGCTCAAGGCATCGG
The DNA here is from genome assembly GCF_046630445.1 of Rutidosis leptorrhynchoides. Lineage (NCBI taxonomy): Eukaryota > Viridiplantae > Streptophyta > Magnoliopsida > Asterales > Asteraceae > Rutidosis > Rutidosis leptorrhynchoides. Next base: position 150,217,743 of record NC_092339.1, read on the forward strand.
CTACCACATTTGCCTTCCCCGGGTGGTAACGAATCTCAAAGTCGTAATCATTCAATAATTCAATCCACCTACGCTGCCTCATATTCAGTTGTTTCTGATTAAATATGTGTGAAGACTTTTGTGGTCGGTATATATAATACTTTTGACCCCATATAAGTAGTGCCTCCAAGTCTTTAATGCAAAAACAACCACGCCTAATTCCAAATCATGCGTCGTATAATTTTGTTCGTGAATCTTCAATTGTCTAGACGCATAAGCAATCACCTTCGTTCGTTGCATTAATACACAACCGAGACCTTGCTTTGATGCGTCACAATAAATCACAAAATCATCATTCCCTTCAGGCAATGACAATATAGGTGCCGTAGTTAGCTTTTTCTTCAATAACTGAAACGCTTTCTCTTGTTCATCATTCCATTCAAATTTCTTCCCTTTATGCGTTAATGCAGTCAAGGGTTTTGCTATTCTGGAAAAGTCTTAGATGAACCTTCTGTAGTAACCAGCTAGTCTTAAAAATTGGCTTATGTGTTTCGGAGTTTTCGGGGTTTCCCACTTTTCAACAGTTTCTATCTTTGCCGGATCCACCTTAATACCTTCTTTGTTCACTACGTGACCGAGGAATTGAACTTCTTCCAACCAAAATGCACACTTTGAAAACTTAGCGTACAATTCTTCCTTCCTCAATACTTCTAACACCTTTCTCAAATGTTCACCGTGTTCTTGGTCATTCTTTGAGTAAATAAGTATGTCATCAATGAAAACAATGACAAACTTGTCAAGGTATGGTCCACACACTCGGTTCATAAGGTCCATGAACACAGCTGGTGCATTAGTTAAACCAAACGGCATGACCATAAACTCGTAATGACCGTAACATGTTCTGAAAGCAGTCTTTGGAATATCATCTTCTTTCACCCGCATTTGATGATACCCGGAACGTAAGTCAATCTTTGAATAAATAGACGAGCCTTGTATTTGATCAAATAAGTCGTCGATTCTCGGTAGTGGGTAGCAGTTCTTGATGGTAAGTTTGTTCAACTCTCGGTAGTCGATACACAACCTGAATGTACCATCTTTCTTCTTGACAAACAAAACAGGAGCTCCCCACGGTGATGTGCTTGGTCGAATGAAACCACGCTCTAAAAGTTCTTGTAATTGGCTTTGCAGTTCTTTCATCTCGCTGGGTGCGAGTCTGTAAGGAGCACGAGCTATTGGTGCAGCTCCTGGTACAAGATCTATTTGAAATTCAACGGATCGCTGTGGGGGTAATTCCGGTAATTCTTTTGGAAATACATCGGGAAATTCTTTTGCAATGGGAACATCATTGATGCTCTTTTCTTCAGTTTGTACTTTCTCGACGTGTGCTAGAACAGCATAGCAACCTTTTCTTATTAGTTTTTGTGCCTTCAAATTACTAATAATATGTAGCTTCGTGTTGCCCTTTTCTCCGTACACCATTAAGGGTTTTCATTTTTCTCGTATAATGCGAATTGCATTTTTGTAACAAACGATCTCTGCTTTCACTTCTTTCAACCAGTCCATACCGATTATCACATCAAAACTCCCTAACTCTACTGGTATCAAATCAATCTTAAATGTTTCGCTAACCAGTTTAATTTCTCGATTCCGACATATATTATCTGCTGAAATTAATTTACCATTTGCTAATTCGAGTAAAAATTTACTATCCAAAGGCGTCAATGGACAACTTAATTTAGCACAAAAATCTCTACTCATATAGCTTCTATCCGCACCCGAATCAAATAAAACGTAAGCAGATTTATTTTCAATAAGAAACGTACCCGTAACAAGCTCCGGGTCTTCCTGTACCTCTGCCGCATTAATATTGAAAACTCTTCCGCGGCCTTGTCCATTCGTGTTCTCCTGGTTCGGGCAATTTCTAATAATGTGGCCCGGTTTTCCACATTTATAACAAACTACATTGGCATAACTTGCTCCGACACTACTTGCTCCGCAATTACTCGTTCCGACACCATTTGTTCCTTTCGTTCTATTAACCCCTGGTCCGTAGACCTCACACCTCGCCGCGCTATGACCATTTCTTTTACACTTGTTGCAAAATTTGGTGCAGAACCCCGAGTGATACTTTTCACACCTTTGGCATAGCTGCTTCTGATTGTTGTTGTTGTTGTTGTTGTTGTTGTGGTTATTATTGTTGTTGGGATGATTGTTGTAGTTGCTGTTGTTGTTGTTGTTGTTGTTGGGCCGTTTGTTGTAGTTGCGATTGATGTTGCGATTATTGTTGTAATTGATGTTGTTGTTGTATTGGTGATTCTTATCACCGTTTTCCTCCCACTTTCTTTTGACTTGCTTCACATTGGCCTCTTCAGCAGTCTGTTCTTTAATTCTTTCTTCAATCTGGTTCACTAGTTTGTGAGCCATTCTACATGCCTGTTGTATGGAGGCGGGCTCGTGTGAACTTATATCTTCTTGGATTCTTTCCGGTAATCCTTTCACAAACGCGTCGATCTTCTCTTCCTCATCTTCGAATGCTCCCGGACACAATAGGCACAATTCTGTGAATCGTCTTTCGTACGTGGTAATATCAAATCCTTGGGTTCGTAACTCTCTAAGTTCTGTCTTGAGCTTATTGACCTCGGTTCTGGGACGGTACTTCTCGTTCATCAAGTGCTTGAATGCTGACCACGGTAGTGCGTACGCATCATCTTGTCCCATTTACTCTAGATAGGTATTTCACCATGTTAATGCAGAACCTGTGAAGGTATGCGTAGCGTACTTCACTTTGTCCTCTTCAGTACACTTACTTATGGCAAGCACCGATTTGACCTTCTCGGTCCACCGTTTCAATCCAATCGGTCCTTCAGTTCCATCAAATTCCAAAGGTTTGCAGGCAGTGAATTCTTTGTAGGTGCATCCTACACGATTTGCTGTACTGCCAGATCCAAGGTTATTGTTGGTATGTAGTGCAGCCTGTACTGCGGCTATGTTTGAAGCTAGAAAAGTACGGAATTCCTCTTCATTCATATTCACGGTGTGTCGAGTAGTCGGTGCTATTTCCTTCAAAATAGTCAAATGGAACAAGTTAATCATACAGAATATTAAGAGTAGTTAATAGTATTTCGTAGCATAATATGAACTCATTTATAAAAGCTTTTTCTTCATATTAGCGTTTTATAAGTTTAAATTCGGGTAGTACCTACCCGTTAAGTTCATACTTAGTAGCTAATATACAATTCAACTACTACAATTCTATATGAAAAACTGATTGTAATAATATTTCGCGTTCAATCTTTTATACAATATTTTACAAACTTACAATACCGCTTATTTTACATAAAGCATGAAATATAGCACACAATAACTTTGATACAAGATAGTTGTGAAGATAATTCTAGCTAGTACATAAGTCGTTCAGCAAAGGCAATAAAGACACGTAATTCATACGTCCAGAAACAAGTCATGCATTCTGGTTTTACTAGGACTACTTCCCATCCTTGGTCTTGTGGAACATAACCGTTATGGCCGTTGATAAGACAGCGTGTTGTAACGTCGTCAAAGGGACGAGGGTTACGTAATGACCAACAGTCTCGTAATAACCTAAAAACCTCATTTCTTACCCCAATTACCGACTCCGTCACTTGTGGGAACATTTTGTTTAATAGTTGTAGCCCGATGTTCTTGTTCTCACTTTGGTGAGAAGCGAACATTACTAACCCGTAAGCATAACATGCTTCTTTATGTTGCATGTTAGCCGCTTTTTCTAAATCACGAAGTCCTATATTCGGATATACTGAGTCAAAATAATTTCTTAACCCGTTGCGTAAAATAGCATTTGGGTTCCCCGCAATATATGCGTCAAAGTAAACACATCGTAACTTATGGATTTCCCAATGTGATATCCCCCATCTTTCGAACGAAAGCCTTTTATAAACCAAGGCATTCTTGGAACGTTCTTCGAATGTCTTACAAACTGATCTCGCCTTAAATAGTTATGCCGAGGAATTCTGACCGACTCTAGACAAGATTTCATCAATCATGTCTCCGGGTAGGTCTCTTAAAATATTAGGTTGTCTATCCATTTTGTGTTTTTATACTGTAAAATAGACAAGAGTTAGATTCATAAAAAAAATACTTATTAATACAAGCAATTTTTACATATATCATAAAGCATAAGCACACTATATTACATATATTACACCACACGAATACAACTATCTTATTCCGACTCGCTCGTTTCTTCTTGTTCGGTTTTGGTTCGTTTTGCCAAGTTTCTAGGGATATATGATGTTCCCCTAATACGAACCGTCGTTGTCCACATTGGTTTAGAAAAACCTGGTGGTTTAGAGGTTCCCGGGTCATTGTTACAACTTAAGGACTTCGGGGGTTGACGATACATATAAAGTTCATCGGGTTTGGAATTAGATTTCTCTATTTTTATGCCCTTTCCCTTATTATTTTCTTTTGTCTTTTTAAATTCAGTTGGGGTAATTTCTATAACATCATCGGAATTCTCGTCGGAATCCGATTCATCGGAGAATTGGTAATCCTCCTAATATTTTGCTTCCTTGGCGGAAACACCATTGACCATAATTAACCTTGGTCGGTTGGTTGAGGATTCTCTTTTACTTAACCGTTTTATTATTTCTCCCACCGGTTCTATTTCTTCTTCCGGTTTCGATTCTTCTTCCGGTTCCGATTCTTCTTCCGGTTCCGACTCTTCTTCCGGTTCCTCTTCGGGAACTTGTGAATCAGTCCACGAATCATTCCAATTTACATTTGACTCTTCATTATTATTAGGTGAGTCAATGGGACTTGTTCTAGAGGTAGACATCTATCACATAATATCAAACACGTTAAGAGATTAATATATCACATAATATTCATATGTTAAAAATATATAGTTTCCAACAAAAATGTTAAGCAATCATTTTTAAAGAAAACACGGTCGAAGTCCAGACTCACTAATGCATCCTAACAAACTCGATAAGACACACTAATGCAAATTTTCTGGTTCTCTAAGACCAACGCTCGGATACCAACTGAAATGTCCCGTTCTTATTGATTAAAAACGTTCCATATTAATTGATTTCGTTGCGAGGTTTTGACCTCTATATGAGACGTTTTTCAAAGACTGCATTCATTTTTAAAACAAACCATAATCTTTATTTCATAAATAAAGGTTTAAAAAGCTTTACGTAGATTATCAAATAATGATAATCTAAAATATCCTGTTTACACACGACCATTACATAATGGTTTACAATACAAATATGTTACATCGAAATTAGTTTCTTGAATGCAGTTTTTACACAATATCATACAAACATGGACTCCAAATCTTGTCCTTATTTTAGTATACAACAGCGGAAGCTCTTAGTATTCACCTGAGAATAAACATGCTTTAAATGTCAACAAAAATGTTGGTGAGTTATAGGTTTAACCTATATATATCAAATCGTAACAATAGACCACAAGATTTCATATTTCAATACACATCCCATACATAGAGATAAAAATCATTCATATGGTGAACACCTGGTAACCGACATTAACAAGATACATATATATAAGAATATCCCCATCATTCCGGGACACCCTTCGGATATGATATAAATTTCGAAGTACTAAAGCATCCGGTACTTTGGATGGGGTTTGTTAGGCCCAATAGATCTATCTTTAGGATTCGCGTCAATTAGGGTGTCTGTTCCCTAATTCTTAGATTACCAGACTTAATAAAAAGGGGCATATTCGATTTCGATAATTCAACCATAGAATGTAGTTTCACGTACTTGTGTCTATTTTGTAAATCATTTATAAAACCTGCATGTATTCTCATCCCAAAAATATTAGATTTTAAAAGTGAGACTATAACTCACTTTCACAGATTTTTACTTCGTCGGAAAGTAAGACTTGGCCACTGGTTGATTCACGAACCTATAACAATATATACATATATATCAAAGTATGTTTAAAATATATTTACAACACTTTTAATATATTTTGATGTTTTAAGTTTATTAAGTCAGCTGTCCTCGTTAGTAACCTACAACTAGTTGTCCACAGTTAGATGTACAGAAATAAATCGATAAATATTATCTTGAATCAATCCACGACCCAGTGTATACGTATCTCAGTATTGATCACAACTCAAACTATATATATTTTGGAATCAACCTCAACCCTGTATAGCTAACTCCAACATTCACATATAGAGTGCCTATGATTGTTCTGAAATATATATAGATGTGTCGACATGATAGATCGAAACATTGTATACATGTCTATGGTATCTCAAGATTACATAATATACAATACAAGTTGATTAAGTTATGGTTGGAATAGATTTGTTACCAATTTTCACGTAGCTAAAATGAGAAAAATTATCCAATCTTGTTTTACCCATAACTTCTTCATTTTAAATCCGTTTTGAGTGAATCAAATTGCTATGGTTTCATATTGAACTCTATTTTATGAATCTAAACAGAAAAGTATAGGTTTATAGTCGGGAAAATAAGTTACAAGTCATTTTTGTAAAGGTAGTCATTTCAGTCGAAAGAACGACGTCTAGATGACCATTTTAGAAAACATACTTCCACTTTGAGTTTAACCATAATTTTTGGATATAGTTTCATGTTCATAATAAAAATCATTTTCTCAGAATAACAACTTTTAAATCAAAGTTTATCATAGTTTTTAATTAACTAACCCAAAACAGCCCGCGGTGTTACTACGACGGCGTAAATCCGGTTTTACGGTATTTTTCGTGTTTTCAGGTTTTAAATCATTAAGTTAGCATATCATATAGATATAGAACATGTGTGTAGTTAATTTTAAAAGTCAATTTAGAAGGATTAAATTTTATTTGCGAACAAGTTTAGAATTAACTAAACTATGTTCTAGTGATTACGAGTTTAAACCTTCAAATAAGATAGTTTTATATATATGAATCGAATGATGTTATGAACATCATTACTACCTCAAGATTAGTAGGTAAACCTACTAGAAGTGACAAGAAATGATCTAGCTTCAAAGGATCTTGGATGGCTTGAAAGTTCTTGAAGTAGGATCATGACACAAAAACAAGTTCAAGTAAGATTTTTACTCGAATTAAGATAGTTTATAGTTATAGAAATTGAATCAAAGTTTGAATATGAATATTACCTTGAATAAGAAATATAACCTACTGTATATAACAAAGGTTTCTTGATCTTAGATGATTACTTGGAATGGATTAGAAAGCTTGAAAGTAAATTAGTAAACTTGAAGGGATTTTTGAAGTGTTCTTGAAGTGTTCTTCCTATGATGATTATAGCTTGATTCTTGAAGTAATTTTTGATGAAGATGATGATTAACTACTGGAAAAATACGTTCATAATAGTGTGTGTGTGTTGAGAGAGAATTAGAAAGAGAATTGGAAGTGAAATGGAGTGAATGATGAGTGGTAATTGGTGAGTGGTGAGTGGGGTTAAAAGGAGTTCTAGTTAGTTGACTAGCTCATGGTAGAAGTTAAAATTGATTAGTCATACATGACATAATCAAGAGTGGAATCCCATGCTAGTTCCTATTGGTATATACTCATAGTAAGTACGTTTTGAAGCTGTGTATAATACGGGTAAGAATACGACTAGAATTCTTGATGAAAGAAAAGAATGGAAAAGTAACTGTAACCATTTTCGTTAAGTATGAGTGTTTTGATATATGTCTTGAAGTCTTCCAAAAGTATTTTAATACATCTAAATACACTACTTGTATATACATTTTAACTGAGTCGTTAAGTCATCGTTAGTCGTTACATGTAAGTGTTGTTTTGAAACCTTTAAGTTAACGATCTCAATTAATGTTGTTAACCCATTGTTTATTATATCTAATGAGATGTTAAATTATTATATTATCATGATATTATGATATATTAATATATCTTAATATGATATATATACATTTAAATGTCGTTACAACGATAATCGTTACATATATGTCTCGTTTCGAAATCCTTAAGTTAGTAGTCTTGTTTATATGTATATAACTCATTGTTAATATACTTATGGAGATACTTACTTATCATAATCTCATGTTAACCATATGTATATCCATATATATATCGTCATGTCATTTTTACAAGTTTTAACGTTCGTGAATCGCCGGTCAACTTGGGTGGTCAATTGTCTATATGAAACATATTTCAATTAATCAAGTCTTAACAAGTTTGATTGCTTAACATGTTGGAAACATTTAATCATGTAAATATCAATCTCAATTAATATATATAAACATGGAAAAGTTCGGGTCACTACATATGTGTTGTACACTAACGGTTGTTACGAACACCGATGGGAAATTCGAGTACCATTCCTTGGTGCGATTGGTTAACCTTGGGCGGTTTTACGCTCTGATATATATATATATATATATATATATATATATATATATATATATATATATATATATATATATATATATATATATATATATATATATATATATATATATTAATGTATTGTTGTGATGTAGCTAACCCTCTGGGTGTAGCTTATTGGCATTGTTCACATTGTTGTTGGTGAACTTATATTTTGTTGATGTATCTTTAGCTCATTGCTTAGTGATCTTATGGTATGCTTAGACTAGCTTGCCTTTATGCTTGGATGCTCCGGTATGCGGTATTTGGTTATTTGTGTGGCGTGTTCATTTTATGCATATATATGTATGTAGTATATTCTCACTCACTAAGCATTAGCTTACCCTCTCGTTGTTTACTTTTTTTATAGATTTGCTTGGATGAGGTGGCTCGGGTAAGCGTGGGAACTAGTGACTCGCGTAGTTGCTTTAGAAGGCTTGCTTTTGGATTGATTAGGATTGGGTAGCGTATCCCCAATCGCCATGCTCGGTCTTTATTTTGTATTACAAATCATGTGATTGAAAACTTGTATTTTCGTATGAAAGTCGTAAAACGGCTGATGTGGGCCCGGTCTCGTAAAACTTATTTTATGAATGGAACGTGTTAGTTTTTCATATATGAATATGTTGTGAAAAGCGTTTTGTCTAAATACGTCGGGAAGTGGTCAATCTTTTTCACGTTTCAAGACTTTTTGGACAGACCAGTTCGGCGCGCCGCGCGGGGTACTGGCGCGCCGCGCCAGTTACTGAACAAACAATTTTTTTTTTGTGATACTTTAAGCGAGTTCGAACGTGGTTTGGTTTGGGTTGTTACAAGTGGTATCAGACCATGGTCTAAGGGATTTAGGTGACTTGAGATAGGTGCCTAGACTTAGACTTTTGTGTGTGCTTAATTGCTGCGGGACTTGTAGGATTACGGGTCGAAATGGGTTATAGTTAGTGCCTTGTTGTAGGTGGACTAACATTTAAATTAGTAATGCGGATATTATTAATATATTATTGTGTTGTGATAATAATTCTCGCGTGTGTTTTTATCGCGTAGAATTTTGTTTGTGTTTGCTTATATCATCGAGCGAGGCGGTCGTTGTACTAACAAGTTGATACGGCGTGCATGCGTAATAAGGACTTGCAAACCTTATTACGGGTGCAAATCGGGTCTAACAAGTGATGTACGATGAGTGTTTAGCAAGATGGGGCGGTGTTGTGTGTAGTGACCCGAACTTTTCCATGTTTATATATATTAATTGAGATTGATATTTACATGATTAAATGTTTCCAACATGTTAAGCAATCAAACTTGTTAAGATTTGATTAATTGAAATATGTTTCATATAGACAATTGACCACCCAAGTTGACCGGTGATTCACGAACGTTAAAACTTGTAAAAACTATATGATGACATATATATGGATATATATATATATATAGTTAACATGATACTATGATAAGTAAACATATCATTAAGTATATTAACAATGAACTACATATGCAAAAACAAGACTACTAACTTAATGATTTTTAAACGAGACATATATGTAACGATTATCGTTGTAAAGACATTTAATGTATATATATCATATTAAGAGATATTCATACATGATAATATAATAATTTAAAATCTCATTTGATATTATAAACATTGGGTTAACAACATTTAACAAGATCGTTAACCTAAAGGTTTCAAAACAACACTTACATGCAACGACTAACGATGACTTAAGGACTCAGTTAAAATGTATATACATGTAGTGTTTTAATATGTATTTATACACTTTTGAACGACTTCAATACACTTATCAAAATACTTCTACTTAACAAAAATGCTTACAATTACATCCTCGTTCAGTTTCATCAACAATTCTACTCGTATGCACCCGTATTCGTACTCGTACAATACACAGCTTTTAGATGTATGTACTATTGGTATATACACTCCAATGATCAGCTCTTAGCAGCCCATGTGAGTCACCTAACACATGTGGGAACCATCATTTGGCAACTAGCATGAAATATCTCATAAAATTACAAAAATATGAGTAATCATTCATGACTTATTTACATGAAAACAAAATTACATATCCTTTATATCTAATCCATAAACCAACGACCAAAAACACCTACAAACACTTTCATTCTTCAATTTTCTTCATCTAATTGATCTCTCTCAAGGTCTATCTTCAAGTTCTAAGTGTTCTTCATAAATTCTACAAGTTCTAGTTACATAAAATCAAGAATACTTTCAAGTTTGCTAGCTCACTTCCAATCTTGTAAGGTGATCATCCAACCTCAAGAAATCTTTGTTTCTTACAGTAGGTTATCATTCTAATACAAGGTAATAATCATATTCAAACTTTGGTTCAATTTCTATAACTATAACAATCTTATTTCAAGTGATGATCTTACTTGAACTTGTTTTCGTGTCATGATTATGCTTCAAGAACTTCGAGCCATCCAAGGATCCGTTGAAGCTAGATCCATTTTTCTATTTTCCAGTAGGTTTATCCAAGGAACTTAAGGTAGTAATGATGTTCATAACATCATTCAATTCATACATATAAAGCTATCTTATTCGAAGGTTTAAACTTGTAATCACTAGAACATAGTTTAGTTAATTCTAAACTTGTTCGCAAACAAAAGTTAATCCTTCTAACTTGACTTTTAAAATAAACTAAACACATGTTCTATATCTATATGATATGCTAACTTAATGATTTAAAACCTGGAAACATGAAAAACACCGTAAAACCGGATTTACGCCGTCGTAGTAACACCGCGGGCTGTTTTGGGTTAGTTAATTAAAAACTATGATAAACTTTGATTTGAAAGTTGTTATTCTGAGAAAATGATTTTTATTATGAACATGAAACTATATCCAAAAATTATGGTTAAACTCAAAGTGGAAGTATGTTTTCTAAAATGGTCATCTAGACGTCGTTCTTTCGACTGAAATGACTACCTTTACAAAAACAACTTGTAACTTATTTTTATGACTATAAACCTATACTTTTTCTGTTTAGATTCATAAAATAGAGTTCAATATGAAACCATAGCAATTCGATTCACTCAAAACGGATTTAAAATGAAGAAGTTATGGGTAAAACAAGATTGGATAATTTTTCTCATTTCAGCTACGTGAAAATTGGTAACAAATCTATTCCAACCATAACTTAATCAACTTGTATTGTATATTATGTAATCTTGAGATACCATAGACACGTATACAATGTTTCGACCTATCATGTCGACGCATCTATATATATTTCGGAACAACCATAGACACTCTATATGTGAATGTTGGAGTTAGCTATACAGGGTTGAGGTTGATTCCAAAATATATATAGTTTGAGTTGTGATCAATACTGAGATACGTATACACTGGGTTGTGGATTGATTCAAGATAATATTTATCGATTTATTTCTGTACATCTAACTGTGGACAACTAGTTGTAGGTTACTAACGAGGACAGCTGACTTAATAAACTTAAAACATCAAAATATATTAAAAGTGTTGTAAATATATTTTGAACATACTTTGATATATATGTATATATTGTTATAGGTTCGTGAATCAACCAGTGGCCAAGTCTTACTTCCCGACGAAGTAAAAAATCTGTGAAAGTGAGTTTCATTACTCCCTTTTTAAATGCTTTTGCAATATATATTTTTGGGACTGAGAATACATGCGCTGCTTTTATAACTGTTTTACAAAATAGACACAAGTAATCGAAACTACATTCTATGGTTGAATTATTAAATCGAATATGCCCCTTTTTATTTAGTCTGGTAATCTAAGAATTAGGGAACAGACACCCTAATTGACGCGAATCCTAAAGATAGATCTATCGGGCCCAACAAACCCCATCCAAAGTACCGGATGCTTTAGTAATTCGAAATTTATATCATGTCCGATGGAGGGTCCCGGAATGATGGGGATATTCTTATATATGCATCTTGTTAATGTCGGTTACCAGGTGTTCACCATATGAATGATTTTTATCTCTATGTATGGGATGTGTATTGAAATATGAAATCTTGTGGTCTATTATTATGATTTGATATATATAGGTTAAACCTATAACTCACCAACATTTTTGTTGACGTTTTAAGCATGTTTATTCTCAGGTGATTATTAAGAGCTTTCGCTATCGCATACTTAAATAAGGACGAGATTTGGGGTCCATGCTTGTATGATATTGTGTAAAAACTGCATTCAAGAAACTTATTTTGTTGTAACATATTTGTATTGTAAACCATTATGTAATGGTCGTGTGTAAACAGGATATTTTAGATTATCATTATTTGATAATCTACGTAAAGCTTTTTAAAACCTTTATCTATGAAATAAAGGTTATGGTTTGTTTTAAAAATGAATGCAGTCTTTGAAAAACGTCTCATATAGAGGTCAAAACCTCGCAACGAAATCAATTAATATGGAACGTTTTTAATCAATAAGAACGGGACATTTCAGTTGGTATCCGAGTGTTGGTCTTAGAGAACCAGAATTTTGCATTAGTGTGTCTTATCGAGTTTGTTAGGATACATTAGTGAGTCTGGACTTCGACCGTGTTTACTTGAAAAATGATTGCTTAACAAATTTTGTTGGAAACTATATATTTTTAACATGTGAATATTATGTGATATATTAATCTCTTAACGCGTTTGATATTATGTGATAGATGTCTACCTCTAGAACAAGTCCCATTGACTCACCTAATAATAATGAAGAGTCAAATGTAAATTGGAATGATTCGTGGACTGATTCACAAGTTCCCGAAGAGGAACCGGAAGAAGAGTCGGAACCGGAAGAAGAATCGGGACCGAAAGAAGAATCGGAACCGGATGAAGAAATAGAACCGGTGGGGGAAATAATAAAACGGTTAAGTAAAAGAAAATCCTCAACCAACCGACCAAGGTTAATTATGGTCAATGGTGTTTCCGCCAAGGAAGCAAAATATTGGGAGGATTACCAATTCTCCGATGAATCGGATTCCGACGAGAATTCCGATGATGTTATAGAAATTACCCCAACTGAATTTAAAAAGGCAAAAGAAAATAATAAGGGAAAGGGTATAAAAATAGAGAAATCTAATTCCAACCCCGCTGAACTTTATATGTATCGTCAACCCCCGAAGTCCTTAAGTTGTAACAATGACCCGGGAACCTCTAAACCACCAGGTTTTTCTAAACCAATATGAAAAACGACGGCTCGTATTAGGGGAACATCATATATCCCTAGAAACTTGGCAAAACGAACCAAAATCGAAGAAGAAGAAACAAGCGAGTCGGAATAAGATAGTTGTATTCGTGTGGTGTAATATATGTAATATAGTGTGCTTATGCTTTATGATATATGTAAAAATTGCTTGTATTAATAAGTATTTTTTTTTTTATGAATCTAACTCTTGTCTATTTTACAGTATAAAAACACAAAATGGATAGACAACCCAATATTTTAAGAGACCTACCCGGAGACATGATTGATGAAATCTTGTCTAGAGTCGGTCAGAATTCTTCGGCACAACTATTTAAGGCGAGATCAGTTTGTAAGACATTCGAAGAACGTTCCAAGAATGCCTTGGTTTATAAAAGGCTTTCGTTCGAATGATGGGGGATATCACATTGGGAAATCCATAAGTTACGATGTGTTTACTTTGATGCATTTATTGCGGGGAACCCAAATGCTATTTTACGCAATGGGTTAAGAAATTATTTTGACTCAATATATCCGAATATTGGACTTCGTGATTTAGAAAAAGCGGCTAACATGCAACATAAAGAAGCATGTTATGCTTACGGATTAGTAATGTTCGCTTCTCACCTGTAACATCCTCATTCGGGCCTAGATGTAAGATTACTAATGTGCCCTTAAGTTAGTATTGTGTTACTATGTGCTTTTATTTTTATTTAATATTTATTATTAAATAATAATGTGGTTAGGACCAGTTTATGACAAGGGTCACAGAACAGGTTTGTTTATTTAATTTGGACTTCGTTTGGGTTACCAAATGATGTACGAAAGATATCAGATAACTGATAAATACCCGTGTGTCACACAGTATGGGATTTAATCCCAAATAATAGACTTGTGTCTATCCCTTTCTTGCATTTTCCAGAATTTTCCCAAACCACCCCGTTCTTCATCTTCTCCAACTACCAAAACCCTAATTCCCCATTGTTGATCTTGAGCTCGAATTGGTCTTGGAATCACGTTCTTTACACTCTACTGATTCTTTTAAGGTATGAATCATGAGCTTTCATGATCAATTTGGTGTTAAAATGGTGTTTTTTAGTGTATTTGTTCAAAAGCTTGAATTTGTGTCAAAACAAGTGATTTAAGTGTTGTTATGGTCAAATTGTTGTGGGTTTATAGTCTATAACATGTAGTAATTGAGTTGTGGTAAGTTTTGATGTCGAAAACGAGCTCTAGATCGAGTTTTGGTGAACTTAGCTTGAAGTCCGTAGCCTGTGTTCAGTTTCTGAAGAAGATGAACACAGTTGGCCGACTGTCAGTCGACAGTCGACCGACCGACGTAGTGAACCGACCGATTGACAGACAACCGACCGACTGAGTATTGACTTTCGGCAGATTGTGGATATACCAAATGAATCGGTCGACTGGGAATGTCAGTCGACCGGTTGTGTCGACAGTCGACCGACTGTAAGAGTCAGTCGACCGACTGAGTGTCCAGGGCAGAATATTTTACCAAAGTGTTGAGTTTTAGCCGTTATGCTGCCCGTTTGTATTTTGATGATTTTGATGTAAATTTTGAAAGGAGAAAAATTTTAGCGGACAGTTTTTCTGACAAAAATTTTTATATTGTGTTATTTGGTGTTAACGGACAGAAACTAACTTGTGTATATGTTTTCTCAGGAGAAAAGGAGAAAGAGAAGGTTCAGTGATTAGATAGCTGAATACCTTCTCGTTTGCTGGTATTTGGTGAGTGGGACTAACTGGAGAATATAGTATATTGTAGCATGTTATATTATGACTGCCATGCTTGTTAGATATACTTATTGTTGTGGATAGTTGGTACATTGTGATGACTGCATGTTGGTTGATGCTTGTCTGCTGGAGCCCAGTGCGTCCCTATTGTGTGGTGGCCTCGGTAAGAGAGATCAACCTGCGGGTTGGGTTCCTCATGTGGTGGCCTAGACAGCCGTGATGTATATATATGTGAATGACGCGTCCGTCGCGTGTGGATTATGTATATACATACGGTGGTGGAGGAACTTCTGGTAAGCCCCAGTCCGATCAGCTGGTGGTTAATGGTTTGGCCGAGCCGCCAGAGTCTCTGTAGACGGCACTTGGGTGATGTTTGTGTGTTAGACTAAGTGACATGATTAGTATAACACTTATGTATACTATGGCCTGTAGTTAGTCGTACTTACTTAGCTTCGTGCTAATTCCCCTCCATCTCCTCCCTGCAGGTTGTTAGCTTTTGTAGATAGTGCTTTTGGGAGAAGACGGGCATGATGATGTTATAGTTGACAGGGTTAACTCTGATGTGGTCTTTTAGAATATGAATCGTGTACCTTTGAAAATAGAATGTATTTACGTCTCTTCCTATTAATAGGTAAATTGTTTTAATGACACGTGACATCGGTTTGTACAAATGTTGATATCGTAATTAATTAATATTATGCTTCCGCCACGTATAAAAAAAAATAGCGGTGTCACAAGTTGGTATCAGAGCTGAGTTTGGCAGCATGTGCATTGTGATCTACATGTCATGTTCCCAAACTTAGAAGAGTCATGTCAAACATAACATGCTGGGGATGGGTTAAGTGAGTATTAGGACAGGTTATGTGTTAGTTGTTAGTACTAACAGAGTTTATACTAAGCTTTGGTGTGAGTGTTGTGGTAGTGCAGTAATGGCAGATAACGAAGCTAACGCTACTGGCCCCACTGTCCCTGGAACTGGTACTTTTAGAGCCCCTGACGAAGATGGACATGTGTCTTCAGAAGAAGAAACTTCTCAAGAAGTAATAGAACTTCAAAGTCGGTTACTAGAAGCTCAGGAGAAAAATTAAGGAATTAGAACAAGAACGGGCGCAATGGAACCCAAATACCACTGCGTTGAACACAACCTTTCCTCCTAATTTTTATAATCAAGCCGGTGGCAGTTCTCAGTCACAATTTTCACAAAATACCTATCAAAACTATCAAATGCCATTTCCATTTAACCAGACTTTTCCTAATCAAATGATGTACCCATTTCAAGTCCCTGAGACAAGAAGGAAGTGTACCTATAAACAGTTTATGGACTACAAACCTCCTGAGTACAGTGGTCACACAAACCCTACAATGACCCTTAATTGGCTAAGAGAAGTAGAGAGAGCGTTGGAAGCATGTTTTTGTGAGCCTGAATCTATGGTACTGTTTGCTAGTAGGCTTCTCAAGGGTGAAGCAATGGAATGGTGGGACTCTATCACTGCATATTTACCCAAAGAACAGATCAGTCAGATAACTTGGGAACAGTTCGCTGCTAAGGTTCGGGAGCAGTATTGTTCTGAGTATGAGATGGAAAGATTGAAAACTGAGTTTCTGAGTATGAAAATGACCGAAAACATGACGATTGATGAGGTTTTCAGAGATTTTACATCGAAGTTAAGGTTTGTTCAACAGTGGGTACCAACTGAGAAAGATAAGATTCAGCATTTTATGCGGGTGATTAGGCCAGAATATAAGACAGTTGCAAGATTTGCAACCTCATTGGCACAGGCTCATGAGATGGCTAAAGTTACAGAAGGTGATATAATGGCAGCGAAAAGAGAAAGTTCAAAAAGTGGACCTTTTGGGGGTAAATCAGAAGGTCAATCAGGTGGACAGTCGACTCAGCAGTCGAGTAAGCAATCTGGTTTTCGTGGTAAGAAGTTAGGTGGGATTAAACAGAGAAGTAAGTCTGGTATGAGTGGATCGGGTTCTAGTCAATCTGGTTGGTGTAATGTTTGTAAGTCGACTCATGCCGGTCCATGTTCTCCAATGACCCGAAGATGCTTGAGATGTGGAGTACTAGGTCATGAAACAACAACTTGTTCCTTTAAGTCCGATGTGTGTTGGACTTGTCATCAGGTAGGTCATAGATCAGCGAATTGTCCATCTGCGTCAAGAGCCGGTTCTGGGGCAGGGTCAGGGGCGAGGTCAGCAACTTCTGGGGGATCTTCTGCTTCTACCGCCGGGCAGAAGAGAAAGAATCCTTCAACAGCAGAGGCAAGGGCGTTTCAGATGACGGTAGACACTGCAACCACTGCCGATGACGTCATTACCGGTATGTTCTGAAATGTCCCGTTCTTATTGATTAAAAACGTTCCATATTAATTGATTTCGTTGCGAGGTTTTGACCTCTATATGAGACGTTTTTCAAAGACTGCATTCATTTTAAAACAAACCATAACCTTTATTTCATCAATAAAGGTTTAAAAAGCTTTACGTAGATTATCAAATAATGATAATCTAAAATATCCTGTTTACACACAACCATTACATAAGGGTTTACAATACAAATATGTTACAACAAAATAAGTTTCTTGAATGCAGTTTTTATACAATATCATACAAGCATGGACTCCAAATCTCGTCCTTATTTAAGTATGCGACAGCGGAAGCTCTTAATAATCACCTGAGAATAAACATGCTTAAAACGTCAACAAAAATGTTGGTGGGTTATAGGTTTAACCTATATATATCAAATCATAATAATAGACCACAAGATTTGATATTTCAATACACATCCCATACATAGAGATAAAAATCATTCATATGGTGAACACCTGGTAATCGACATTAACAAGATGCATATATAAGAATATCCCCATCATTCCGGGACACCCTTCGGATATGATATAAATTTCGAAGTACTAAAGCATCCGGTACTTTGGATGGGGTTTGTTAAACCCAATAGATCTATCTTTAGGATTCGCGTCAATTAGGGTGTCTGTTCCCTAATTCTTAGATTACCAGACTTAATAAAAAGGGGCATATTCGATTTCGATAATTCAACCATAGAATGTAGTTTCACGTACTTGTGTCTATTTTGTAAATCATTTATAAAACCTGCATGTATTCTCATCCCAAAAATATTAGATTTTAAAAGTGGGACTATAACTCACTTTCACAGATTTTTACTTCGTCGGGAAGTAAGACTTGGCCACTGGTTGATTCACGAACCTATAACAATATATACATATATATCAAAGTATGTTCAAAATATATTTACAACACTTTTAATATATTTTGATGTTTTAAGTTTATTAAGTCAGCTGTCCTCGTTAGTAACCTACAACTAGTTGTCCACAGTTAGATGTACAAAAATAAATCGATAAATATTATCTTGAATCAATCCATGACCCAGTGTATATGTATCTCAGTATTGATCACAACTCAAACTATATATATTTTGGAATCAACCTCAACCCTGTATAGCTAACTCCAACATTCACATATAGAGTGTCTATGGTTGTTCCGAAATATATATAGATGTGTCGACATGATAGGTCGAAACATTGTATACGTGTCTATGGTATCTCAAGATAACATAATATACAATACAAGTTGATTAAGTTATGGTTGGAATAGATTTGTTACCAATTTTCACGTAGCTAAAATGAGAAAAATTATCCAATCTTGTTTTACCCATAACTTCTTCATTTTAAATCCGTTTTGAGTGAATCAAATTGCTATGGTTTCATATTGAACTCTATTTTATGAATCTAAATAGAAAAAGTATAGGTTTATAGTCAGAAAAATAAGTTACAAGTCGTTTTTGTAAAGGTAGTCATTTCAGTCGAAAGAACGACGTCTAGATGACCATTTTAGAAAACATACTTCCACTTTGAGTTTAACCATAATTTTTGGATATAGTTTCATGTTCATAATAAAAATCATTTTCTCAGAATAACAACTTTTAAATCAAAGTTTATCATAGTTTTTAATTAACTAACCCAAAACAGCCCGCGGTGTTACTACGACGGCGTAAATCCGGTTTTACGGTGTTTTTCGTGTTTCCAGGTTTTAAATCATTAAGTTAGCATATCATATAGATATAGAACATGTGTTTAGTTGATTTTAAAAGTCAAGTTAGAAGGATTAACTTTTGTTTGCGAACAAGTTTAGAATTAACTAAACTTTGTTCTAGTGATTACAAGTTTAAACCTTCGAATAAGATAGCTTTATTAGTATGAATCGAATGATGTTATGAACATCATTACTACCTTAAGTTCCTTGGATAAACCTACTGGAAAAGAGAAAAATGGATCTAGCTTCAACGGATCCTTGGATGGCTCGAAGTTCTTGAAGCAGAATCATGACACGAAAACAAGTTCAAGTAAGATCATCACTTGAAATAAGATTGTTATAGTTATAGAAATTGAACCAAAGTTTGAATATGATTATTACCTTGTATTAGAATGATAATCTACTGTAAGAAACAAAGATTTCTTGAGGTTGGATGATCACCTTACAAGATTGGAAGTGAGCTAGCAAACTTGAAAGTATTCTTGATTTTATGTAACTAGAACTTGTAGAATATATGAAGAACACTTAGAACTTGAAGATAGAACTTGAGAGAGATCAATTAGATGAAGAAAATTGAAGAATGAAAGTGTTTGTAGGTGTTTTTGGTCGTTGGTGTATGGATTAGATATAAAGGATATGTAATTTTGTTTTCATGTAAATAAGTCATGAATGATTACTCATATTTTTGTAATTTTATGAGATATTTCATGCTAGTTGCCAAATGATGGTTCCCACATGTGTTAGGTGACTCACATGGGCGGCTAAGAGCTGATCATTGGAGTGTATATATCAATAGTACATACATCTAAAAGCTGTGTATTGTACGAGTACGAATACGGGTGCATACGAGTAGAATTGTTGATGAAACTGAACGAGGATGTAATTGTAAGCATTTTTGTTAAGTAGAAGTATTTTGATAAGTGTATTTAAGTCTTTCAAAAGTGTATAAATACATATTAAAACACTACATGTATATACATTTTAACTGAGTCGTTAAGTCATCGTTAGTCGTTACATGTAAGTGTTGTTTTGAAACCTTTAGGTTAACGATCTTGTTAAATGTTGTTAACCCAATGTTTATAATATCAAATGATATTTTAAATTATTATATTATCATGATATTATCATGTATGAATATCTCTTAATATGATATATATATATATATATATATATATATATATATATATATATATATATATATATATACATTAAATGTCTTTACAACGATAATCGTTACATATATGTCTCGTTTAAAAATCATTAAGTTAGTAGTCTTGTTTTTACATATGTAATTCATTGTTAATATACTTAATGATATGTTTACTTATCATAGTATCATGTTAACTATATATATATCCATATATATGTCATCATATAGTTTTTACAAGTTTTAACGTTCGTGAATAACTAGTCAACTTGGGTGGTCAATTGTCTATATGAAACATATTTCAATTAATCAAGTCTTAACAAGTTTAATCATGTAAATATCAATCTCAATTAATATATATAAACATGGAAAAGTTCGGGTCACTACATGTTGGAAACATTTAATCATGTAAATATCAATCTCAATTAATATATATAAACATGGAAAAGTTCGGGTCACTACATGTTCTTGGTTAATTCCTTGCCAGCTCGTGTGTTATTTGATTCAGGAGCGAATCAATCTTTTATGTCCTTAGGCTTCTGTGATAAGTTGAAGTTACCTGTTAGAATGTTAGATGCGCCTTTGGGAATAGAAGTAGCTGATGGTAAAATGGTTCCATGCACATCATCTGTGTCTGGAATTACCATCGAAATTGACAGCCATTCCTTTCCTTTAACCTGTTTGTTGATGCCTATACCTAGCTTTGATGTAGTCATAGGCATGAATTGGTTAATAGCTAATAGGGCTAATATTAAGTGTGATAAGAAGATGATTTCTTTCCGTTTGGCCGACGGATCCCGAGTGATAGCTAGAGGAGAGCGTAGTGGATTTAACTTCCCTATGGTTTCCCTAATGAAAGCTCAGAAGGCAATAACGAAAGGGTGTGATTCATTCTTAGCCTACGTGATTGATGTTAAGAAAGAGAAGAAGCAGGTGACCGATATTCCCGTTGTGTCAGAATTTCCAGAAGTATTTCCAGATGATTTACCAGGATTACCTCCAGTACGTGAAGTAGAGTATAAAATTGATTTGGTTCCAGGTGCTACGCCAGTGGCAAAAGCTCCTTACAGATTAGCTCCGTCAAAAATCCGAGAAATGATGTCTCAAATTCAGGAACTGTTAGATAAGGGGTTTATCCGACCAAGTTCTTCACCGTGGGGTGCTCCTGTTTTGTTTGTGAAAAAGAAAGATGGGTCGCTTCGAATGTGTATAGATTACCGCGATTTGAACAAGAGAACAATAAAGAATAAGTATCCGCTACCAAGAATAGATGATTTATTCGATCAGTTACAGGGTGCTTCTTACTTTTCAAAGATTGATTTACGTTCAGGGTATCATCAGGTACGTGTTGCAGAGACCGACATACCGAAAACAACGTTTAGAACTAGATATGGTCATTATGAGTTTTTAGTTATGCCATTCGGGTTAACCAACGCGCCAGCAGTGTTTATGGATCTCATGAACAGGGTGTGTCGTCAATATCTTGACAAGTTTGTGATTGTCTTCATAGATGATATCTTGATATATATTCAAAAACCGAGAAAGATCATGCTACACATCTGAGATTGGTGTTAGAACTTTTGAAACAGGAACAGTTGTACGGTAAGTTTTCTAAGTGTGAATTTTGGTTGCGGGAAGTACATTTTTTGGGTCATGTGATTTGTGAACAGGGTATTAAAGTAGATCAGTCTAAGATAGAAGCTGTAATGAACTGGAACTCGCCGAAAACGCCAACAGAAATTAAAAGTTTTCTGGGTTTAGCAGGTTATTACCGCCGGTTTATCAAAGACTTTTCTAAAATAGCAGGTCCATTAAATAAGTTAACCAGAAAAGATGTAGCCTTTCGATGGACTGATGAACAAGAAAAGGCTTTTCAGACCCTTAAGCAGTTGTTATGTCAAGCGCCGGTTTTAGCTTTACCAGAGGGAACAGAAGATTTTGTGGTTTACTGCGATGCGTCACGTGCAGGTCTGGGTTGTGTTTTGATGCAGAGAAATAAGGTTATAGCATATGCTTCACGACAGTTGAAGAATCATGAACGAAACTACCCTACTCACGATTTAGAGTTAACTGCAGTTGTGTTTGCTTTGAAGCTTTGGAGACATTATTTGTATGGTACACATTGTGAAATCTATACGGATCATAAGAGTCTTCAATATATCTTTTTGCAGAAAGAATTAAATATGCGTCAACGTCGATGTTTAGAATTGATTAAAGACTATGACTGTGAGATTAAATACCATCCGGGTAAAGCAAATGTGGTCGCAGATGCTCTGAGTCGCAAGAAAACAGTCGAAAATGTTAGATTTATGAGAATTGAGATAATTTCAGACTTGATTGATCGATTGAAAACCGTACAGTTAGTAGCTTTGAATGACGAAAATCTAAAGACTGAACAAGTGACTAAAAGAAAATTTGACCTATGCAATGACTCTAGAGGATTAAAGACCTATAAAGACCGAATTTGGGTGCCTATGCTTGGAGATTTGAGAGATTTAATCCTTACTGAAGTGCATAAATCGAGATTATCAGTGCATCCAGGTAGTACAAAGATGTATAGAGACTTGAAAACATTGTATTGGTGGCCGACAATGAAGACAGATGTTGCAAATTTTGTCGAAAAATGTCATATTTGTGCGCAAGTTAAGGCAGAACATCAGAAACCGTATGGATCTCTAAGACAGTTAGAAATTCCTCAGTGGAAGTGGGATCATATAACGATGGATTTTGTAACCAAGTTACCCCGAACCCAGAAAGGACACGACATGATCTGGGTGATTGTGGATCGTTTAACAAAGAGTGCTCACTTTGTAGCTACTCGTGAAACAGCTTCATTGAGTGATTTGGCAGAGTTGTACTTGAAAGAAATCGTTAGTCGACATGGTGTACCGTTGTCAATAGTTTCCGACAGGGATACTAGGTTTGTATCTAACTTCTGGAACAGTTTACAACAAAATCTAGGTACGCGTGTGAATCTTAGTACAGCATATCATCCACAAACAGACGGTCAGAGTGAACGAACGATTCAAACGTTAGAAGACATGTTGAGAGCATGTGTCTTAGAGTATGGTGGTTCTTGGGATTCGCATCTTCCATTGATAGAGTTTGCTTACAACAATTCATATCATTCGAGTATCGGAATGCCACCGTATGAAATGTTGTATGGTCGAAAATGCAGAACTCCTACGTGTTGGTTAGAAGCAGGTGAGAAACAATTTGCAGGTCCCGAGATTGTTCAGATAACTGCAGAAAAAGTTGAAATTGCACGTGAGAAATTAAAGGCAGCTAGAGATTGACAAAAGATGTATGCTGATCCGCGCAGACGTCCGGTAACATTTCATGTAGGTGATCGTGTATACTTGAAGGTATCACTGTGGAAAGGGGTGATCAGATTTGGCAAACGTGGTAAACTAGCTCCGAGGTATATTGGGCCATTTCCGATCATAGAGATTTTGAACGATCAAACGGTAGTCTTAGATCTTCCTTCAGAGTTAGCAGGAATTCACAACACGTTCAATGTGTGTTATTTAAGAAAGTGTAAAGTAGACGATGAAAGTCAGATTCTTCCATTGAAAGACTTGAAAGTTGATTTGACTAAGAAGTTAGTAGAAGAGCCAATTCGTATAGTGGACAAGAAAGTCACCAAGTTAAGAAAGAAACAGATTCCAATGGTGTTAGTGGAATGGCGACATAGTTTAGGTTCCAACTTGACCTGGGAAACCGAGGAGTTAATGAGGGCGCGCTATCCCCAGTTGTTTGACCTTGACCAGATTCCGAGGTCGGAATCTTCTTAAGGGGGGTAGATTTGTAACATCCTCATTCGGGCCTAGATGTAAGATTACTAATGTGCCCTTAAGTTAGTATTGTGTTACTATGTGCTTTTATTTTTATTTAATATTTATTATTAAATAATAATGTGGTTAGGACCAGTTTATGACAAGGGTCACAGAACAGGTTTGTTTATTTAATTTGGACTTCGTTTGGGTTACCAAATGATGTACAAAAGATATCAGATAACTGATAAATACCCGTGTGTCACACAGTATGGGATTTAATCCCAAATAATAGACTTGTGTCTATCCCTTTCTTACATTTTCCAGAATTTTCCCAAACCACCTCGTTCTTCATCTTCTCCAACTACCAAAACCCTAATTCCCCATTGTTGATCTTGAGCTCGAATAGGTCTTGGAATCACGTTCTTTACACTCTACTGATTCTTTTAAGGTATGAATCATGAGCTTTCATGATCAATTTGGTGTTAAAATGGTGTTTTAAGTGTATTTGTTCAAAAGCTTGAATTTGTGTCAAAACAAGTGATTTAAGTGTTGCTATGGTCAAATTATTGTGGCTTTATAGTCTATAACATGTAGTAATTGAGTTGTGGTAAGTTTTGATGTCGAAAACGAGCTCTAGATCGAGTTTTGGTGAATTTAGCTTGAAGTCCGTAGCCTGTGTTCAGTTTCTGTAGAAGATGAAAACAGTCGGCCGACTGTCAGTCGACAGTCGACCGACCGACGTAGTGAACCAACCGATTGACAGACAACCGACCGACTGAGTATTGACTTTCGTCCGATTGTGGATATACCAAATGAATCGGCCGACTGGGAATGTCAGTCGACCGGTTGTGTCGACAGTCGACCGACTGTAAGAGTCAGTCGACCGACTGAGTGTCCAGGGCAGAATATTTTACCAAAGTGTTGAGTTTTAGCCGTTATGCTGCCCGTTTGTATTTTGATGATTTTGATGTAAATTTTGAAAGGAGAAAAATTTTAGCGGACAGTTTTTCTGACAAAAATTTTTATATTGTGTTATTTGGTGTTAACGGACAGAAACTAACTTGTGTATATGTTTTCTTAGGAGAAAAGGAGAAAGAGAAGGTTCAGTGATTAGATAGCTGAATACCTTCTCGTTTGCTGGTATTTGGTGAGTGGGACTAACTGGAGAATATAGTATATTGTAGCATGTTATATTATGACTGCCATGCTTGTTAGATATACTTATTGTTGTGGATAGTTGGTACATTGTGATGACTGCATGTTGGTTGATGCTTGTCTGCTGGAGCCCAGTGCGTCCCGATTGTGTGGTGGCCTCGGTAGGAGAGATCAACCTGCGGGTTGGGTTCCTCATGTGGTGGCCTAGACAGTCGTGGTGTATATATATGTGAATGACGCGTCCGTCGCGTGTGGATTATGTACATACATACGGTGGTGGAGGAACTTCTGGTAAGCCCCAGTCCGATCAGCTGGTGGTTAATGGTTTGGCCGAGCCGCCAGAGTCTCTGTAGACGGCACTTGGGTGATGTTTGTGTGTTAGACTAAGTGACATGATTAGTATAACACTTATGTATACTATGGCCTGTAGTTAGTCGTACTCACTTAGCTTCGTGCTAATTCCCCTCCATTTCCTCCCTGCAGGTTGTTAGCTTTTGTAGATAGTGCTTTTGGGAGAAGACGGGCATGATGATGTTATGTTTGACAGGGTTAACTCTGATGTGGTCTTTTAGAATATGAACCGTGTACCTTTGAAAACAGAATGTATTTACGTCTCTTCCTATTAATATGTAAATTGTTTTAATGACACGTGACATCGGTTTGTACAAATGTTGATATCGTAATTAATTAATATTATGCTTCCGCCACGTATAAAAAAAAATAGCGGTGTCACATCACCAAAGTGAGAACAAGAACATCGGGCTACAACTATTAAACAAAACGTTCCCACAAGTGACGGAGTCGGTAATTGGGGTAAGAAATGAGGTTTTTAGATTGTTACGGGACTGTTGGACATTACGTAACCCTCGTCCCTTTGACGACGTTACAACACGCTGTCTTATCAACGGCCATAACGGTTATGTTGCACAAGACCAAGGATGGGAAGTAGTCCTAGTAAAACCAGAATGCATGACTTGTTTCTGGACGTATGAATTACGTGTCTTTATTGCCTTTGCTGAACGACTTGTGTACTAGCTAGAATTATCTTCACAACTATCTTGTATCAAAGTTATTGTGTGCTATATTTCATGCTTTATGTAAAATAAGCGGTATTGTAAGTTTGTAAAATATTGTATAAAAGTTTGAACGCGAAATATTATTATAATCAGTTTTTCATATAGAATTGTAGTAGTTGAATTGTATATTAGCTACTAAGTATGAACTTAACGGGTAGGTACTACCCGAATTTAAACTTATAAAATGCTAATATGAAGAAAAATCTTTTATAAATGAGTTCATATTATGCTACGAAATACTATTAACTACTCTTAATATTCTGTATGATTAACTTGTTCCATTTGACTATTTTGAAGGAAATGGCACCGACTACTCGACACACCGTGAATATGAATGAAGAGGAATTCCGTACTTTTCTAGCTTCAAACGTAGCCGCAGTACAGGCTGCGCTACATATCAACAATAACCTTGGATCTAGCAGTACAGGAAATCGTGTAGGATGCACCTACAAAGAATTCACTGCCTGCAAACCTTTGGAATTTGATGGAACCGAAGGACCGATCGGATTGAAACGGTGGACCGAGAAGGTCGAATCGGTGTTTGCCATAAGTAAGTGTACTGAAGAGGACAAAGTGAAGTACGCTACGCATATCTTCACAGGTTCTGCATTAACATGGTGGAATACCTATCTAGAGCAAGTGGGACAAGACGATGTGTATGCACTACTGTGGTCAGCATTCAAGCACTTGATGAACGAGAAGTACCGTCCCAGAACCGAGGTCAATAAGCTCAAGACAGAACTTAGAGGGTTACGAACCCAAGGATTTGATATTACCATGTACGAAAGACGATTCACAGAATTGTGCCTATTGTGTCCGGGAGCATTCGAAGATGAGGAAGAGAAGATCGACGCGTTTGTGAAAGGATTACCGGAAAGAATCCAAGAAGATATAAGTTCACACGAGCCCGCCTCCATACAACAGGCATGTAGAATGGCTCACAAACTAGTGAACCAGATTGAAGAAAGAATTAAAGAACAGACTACTGAAGAGGCCAATGTGAAGCAAGTCAAAAGAAAGTGGGAGGAAAACGGTGATAAGAATTACCAATACAACAACAACAGCAATTACAACAATAATCGCAACAATTATCCCAACAATCGCAACATCAATCGCAACTATAACAAACGGCCCAACAACAACAACAACAACAACAGCAACTACAACAATCATCCCAACAACAATAATAACCGCAACAACAACAACAATCAGAAGCAGCTATGCCAAAGGTGTGAAAAGTATCACTCGGGGTTCTGCACCAAATTTTGCAACAAGTGTAAAAGAAATGGTCATAGCGCGGCGAAGTGTGAGGTCTACGGACCAGGGGTTAATAGAACGAAAGGAACAAATGGTGTCGGAATGAGTAATGGCGGAGCAAGTAGTGTCGGAGCAAGTTATGCCAATGTAGTTTGTTATAAATGTGGAAAACCGGGCCACATTATTAGAAATTGCCCGAACCAGGAGAACACGAATGGACAAGGCCGCGAAAGAGTTTTCAATATTAATGCGGCAGAGGCACAAGAAGACCCGGAGCTTGTTACGGGTACGTTTCTTATTGACAATAAATCTGCTTACGTTTTATTTGATTCGGGTGCGGATAGAAGCTATATGAGTAGAGATTTTTGTGCTAAATTAAGTTGTCCATTGATGCCTTTGGATAGAAAATTTTTCCTCGAATTAGCAAATGGTAAATTAATTTCAGCAGATAATATATGTCGGAATCGAGAAATTAAACTGGTTAGCGAAACATTTAAGATTGATTTGATACCAGTAGAGTTAGGGAGTTTTGATGTGATAATCGGTATGGACTGGTTGAAAGAAGTGAAAGCAGAGATCGTTTGTTACAAAAATGCAATTCGCATTATACGAGAAAAAGGAAAACCCTTAATGGTGTACGGAGAAAAGGGCAACACGAAGCTACATCTTATTAGTAATTTGAAGGCACAAAAACTAATAAGAAAAGGTTGCTATGCTGTTCTAGCACACGTCGAGAAAGTACAAACTGAAGAAAAGAGCATCAATGATGTTCCCATTGCAAAAGAATTTCCCGATGTATTTCCGAAAGAATTACCGGGATTACCCCCACATCGATCCGTTGAATTTCAAATAGATCTTGTACCAGGAGCTGCACCAATAGCTCGTGCTCCTTACAGACTCGCACCCAGCGAGATGAAAGAACTGCAAAGCCAATTACAAGAACTTTTATAGCGTGGTTTCATTCGACCAAGCACATCACCGTGGGGAGCTCCTGTTTTGTTTGTCAATAAGAAAGATGGTACATTCAGGTTGTGTATCGACTACCGAGAGTTGAACAAACTTACCATCAAGAACCGCTACCCACTACCGAGAATCGACGATTTATTTGATCAACTACAAGGCTCGTCTGTTTATTCAAAGATTGACTTACGTTCCGGGTATCATCAAATGCGGGTGAAAGAAGATGATATTCCAAAGACTGCTTTCAGAACACGTTACGGTCATTACGAGTTTATGGTCATGCCGTTTAGTTTAACTAATGCACCAGCTGTGTTCATGGACCTTATGAACCGAGTGTGTGGACCATACCTTGACAAGTTTGTCATTGTTTTCATTGATGACATACTTATTTACTCAAAGAATGACCAAGAACACGGTGAACATTTGAGAAAGGTGTTAGAAGTATTGAGGAAGGAAGAATTGTACGCTAAGTTTTCAAAGTGTGCATTTTGGTTGGAAGAAGTTCAATTCCTCGGTCACATAGTGAACAAAGAAGGTATTAAGGTGGATCCGGCAAAGATAGAAACTGTTGAAAAGTGGGAAACCCCGAAAACTCCGAAACACATACGCCAGTTTTTAGGACTAGCTGGTTACTACAGAAGGTTCATCCAAGACTTTTCCAGAATAGCAAAACCCTTGACTGCATTAACGCATAAATGGAAGAAATTTGAATGGAATGATGAACAAGAGAAAGCATTTCAGTTATTGAAGAAAAAGCTAACTACGGCACCTCTATTGTCATTGCCTGAAGGGAATGATGATTTTGTGATTTATTGTGATGCAACAAAGCAAGGTCTCAGTTGTGTATTAATGCAACGAACGAAGGTGATTGCTTATGCGTCTAGACAATTGAAGAATCACGAACAAAATTATACGACGCATGATTTGGAATTAGGCACGGTTGTTTTTGCATTAAAGACTTGGAGGCACTACTTATATGGGGTCAAAAGTATTATATATACCGACCACAAAAGTCTTCAACACATATTTAATCAGAAACAACTGAATATGAGGCAGCGTAGGTGGATTGAATTGTTGAATGATTACGACTTTGAGATTCGTTACTACCTGGGGAAGGCAAATGTGGTAGCCGATGCATTGAGCAAGAAGGACAGAGAACCCATTCGAGTAAAATCTATGAATATAATGATTCATAATAACCTTACTACTCAAATAAAGGAGGCACAACAAGGAGTTTTAAAAGAGGAAAATTTAAAGTATGAAATACCCAAAGGATCGGAGAAGCATCTTAATATTCGGGAAGACAGAACCCGGTATAGGGCTGAAAGGATTTGGGTACCAAAATTCGGAGATATGAGAGAAATGGTACTTAGAAAAGCTCATAAAACTAGATACTCAATACATCCTGGAACGGGGAAGATGTACAAGGATCTCAAGAAACATTTTTGGTGGCCAGGTATGAAAGCCGATGTTGCTAAATACGTAGGGGAATGTTTGACGTGTTCTAAGGTCAAAGCGAAGCATCAGAAACCATCAGGTCTACTTCAACAACCCGAAATCCCGGAATGGAAATGGGAAAACATTACCATGGATTTCATCACTAAATTGCCAAGGACTGCAAGTGGTTTTGATACTATTTGGGTAATAGTTGATCGTCTCACCAAATTAGCACACTTCCTGCCAATAAGAGAAGATGACAAGATGGAGAAGTTAGCACGACTGTATTTGAAGGAAGTCGTCTCCAGACATGGAATACCAATCTCTATTATCTCTGATAGGGATGGTAGATTTATTTCAAGATTCTGGCAGACATTACAGCAAGCATTAGGAACTCGTCTAGACATGAGTACTGCCTATCATCCACAAACTGATGGGCAGAGCGAAAGGATGATACAAATGCTTGAAGACATGCTACGAGCATGTGTTATTGATTTCGGAAACAGTTGGGATCGACATCTACCGTTAGCAGAATTTTCCTACAACAACAGCTACTATTCAAGCATTGAGATGGCGCCGTTTGAAGCACTTTATGGTAGAAAGTGCAGGTCTCCGATTTGTTGGAGTGAAGTGGGGGATAGACAGATTACGGGTCTGGAGATTATACAAGAAACTACCGAGAAGATCATCCAAATTCAACAACGGTTGAAAACCGCCCAAAGTCGACAAAAGAGCTACGCTGACATTAAAAGAAAAGATATAGAATTTGAAATTGGAGAGATGGTCATGCTTAAAGTTGCACCTTGGAAAGGCGTTGTTCGATTTGGTAAATGAGGGAAATTAAATCCAAGGTATATTGGACCATTCAAGATTATTGATCGTGTCGGACCAGTAGCTTACCGACTTGAGTTACCTCAACAACTCGCGGCTGTACATAACACTTTCCACGTCTCAAATTTGAAGAAATGTTTTGCTAAAGAAGATCTCACTATTCCGTTAGATGAAACCCAAATCAACGAAAAACTTCAATTCATCGAAGAACCCGTCGAAATAATGGATCGTGAGGTTAAAAGACTTAAGCAAAACAAGATACCAATTGTTAAGGTTCGATGGAATGCTCGTAGAGGACCCGAGTTCACCTGGGAGTGTGAAGATCAGATGAAGAAGAAATACCCGCATCTATTTCCAGAAGATTCGTCAACACCTTCAACAGCTTAAAATTTCGGGACGAAATTTATTTAACGGGTAGGTACTGTAGTGACCCGAACTTTTCCATGTTTATATATATTAATTGAGATTGATATTTACATGATTAAATGTTTCCAACATGTTAAGCAATCAAACTTGTTAAGATTTGATTAATTGAAATATGTTTCATATAGACAATTGACCACCCAAGTTGACCGGTGATTCACGAACGTTAAAACTTGTAAAAACTATATGATGACATATATATGGATATATATATAGTTAACATGATACTATGATAAGTAAACATATCATTAAGTATATTAACAATGAACTACATATGTAAAAACAAGACTACTAACTTAATGATTTTTAAACGAGACATATATGTAACGATTATCGTTGTAAAGACATTTAATGTATATATATCATATTAAGAGATATTCATACATGATAATATCATGATAATATAATAATTTAAAATCTCATTTGATATTATAAACATTGGGTTAACAACATTTAACAAGATTGTTAACCTAAAGGTTTCAAAACAACACTTACATGTAACGACTAACGATGACTTAACGACTCAGTTAAAATGTATATACATGTAGTGTTTTAATATGTATTTATACACTTTTGAAAGAATTCAATACACTTATCAAAATACTTCTACTTAACAAAAATGCTTACAATTACATCCTCGTTCAGTTTCATCAACAATTCTACTCGTATGCACCCGTATTCGTACTCGTACAATACACAACTTTTAGATGTATGTACTATTGGTATATACACTCCAATGATCAGCTCTTAGCAGCCCATGTGAGTCACCTAACACATGTGGGAACCATCATTTGGCAACTAGCATGAAATATCTCATAAAATTACAAAAATATGAGTAATCATTCATGACTTATTTACATGAAAACAAAATTACATATCCTTTATATCTAATCCATACACCAACGACCAAAAACACCTACAAACACTTTCATTCTTCAATTTTCTTCATCTAATTGATCTCTCTCAAGTTTTATCTTCAAGTTCTAAGTGTTCTTCATAAATTCTACAAGTTCTAGTTACATAAAATCAAGAATACTTTCAAGTTTGCTAGCTCACTTCCAATCTTGTAAGGTGATCATCCAACCTCAAGAAATCTTTGTTTCTTACAGTAGGTTATAATTCTAATACAAGATAATAATCATATTCAAACTTTGGTTCAATTTCTATAACTATAACAATCTTATTTCAAGTGATGATCTTACTTGAACTTGTTTTCGTGTCATGATTATGCTTCAAGAACTTCGAGCCATCCAAGGATCCGTTGAAGCTAGATCCATTTTTCTCTTTTCCAGTAGGTTTATCCAAGGAACTTAAGGTAGTAATGATGTTCATAACATCATTCGATTCATACATATAAAGCTATCTTATTCGAAGATTTAAACTTGTAATCACTAGAACATAGTTTAGTTAATTCTAAACTTGTTCGCAAACAAAAGTTAATCCTTCTAACTTGACTTTTAAAATAAACTAAACACATTTTCTATATCTATATGATATGCTAACTTAATGATTTAAAACCTGGAAACACGAAAAACACCGTAAAACCGGATTTACGTCGTCGTAGTAACACCGCGGGCTGTTTTGGGTTAGTTAATTAAAAACTATGATAAACTTTGATTTAAAAGTTATTATTCTGAGAAAATGATTTTTATTATGAACATGAAACTATATCCAAAAATTATGGTTAAACTCAAAGTGGAAGTATGTTTTCTAAAATGGTCATCTAGACGTCGTTCTTTCGACTGAAATGACTACCTTTACAAAAACAACTTGTAACTTATTTTTCTGACTATAAACCTATACTTTTTTTGTTTAGATTCATAAAATAGAGTTCAATATGAAACCATAGCAATTTGATTCATTCAAAACGGATTTAAAATGAAGAAGTTATGGGTAAAACAAGATTGGATAATTTTTCTCATTTCAGCTACGTGAAAATTGGTAATAAATCTATTCCAACCATAACTTAATCAACTTGTATTGTATATTATGTAATCTTGAGATACCATAGACACTATACAATGTTTCGACCTATCATGTCGACACATCTATATATATTTCGGAACAACCATAGACACTCTATATGTGAATGTTGGAGTTAGCTATACAGGGTTGAGGTTGATTCCAAAATATATATAGTTTGAGTTGTGATCAATACTGAGATATGTATACACTGGATCGTGGATTGATTCAAGATAATATTTATCGATTTATTTATGTACATCTAACTGTGGACAACTAGTTGTAGGTTACTAACGAGGACAGCTGACTTAATAAACTTAAAACATTAAAATATATTAAAAGTGTTGTAAATATATTTTGAACATACTTTGATATATATGTATATATTGTTATAGGTTCGTGAATCAACCAGTGACCAAGTCTTACTTCCCGACGAATTAAAAAAATCTGTGAAAGTGAGTTTCATTACTCCCTTTTTAAATGCTTTTGCAATATATATTTTTGGGACTGAGAATACAAGCGCTGCTTTTATAACTGTTTTACAAAATAGACACAAGTAATCGAAACTACATTCTATGGTTGAATTATTAAATCAAATATGCCCCTTTTTATTTAGTCTGGTAATCTAAGAATTAGAGAACAGACACCCTAATTGACGCGAATCCTAAAGATAGATCTATCGGGCCCAACAAGCCCCATCCAAAGTACCGGATGCTTTAGTAATTCAAAATTTATATCATGTCCGATGGAGGGTCCCGGAATGATGGGGATATTCTTATATATGTATCTTGTTAATGTCGGTTACCAGGTGTTCACCATATGAATGATTTTTATCTCTATGTATGGGATGTGTATTGAAATATGAAATCTTGTGGTCTATTATTATGATTTGATATATATAGGTTAAACCTATAACTCACCAACATTTTTGTTGACGTTTTAAGCATGTTTATTCTCAGGTGATTATTAAGAGCTTCCGCTATCGCATACTTAAATAAGGACGAGATTTGGGGTCCATGCTTGTATGATATTGTGTAAAAACTGCATTCAAGAAACTTATTTTGTTGTAACATATTTGTATTGTAAACCATTATGTAATGGTCGTGTGTAAACAGGATATTTTAGATTATCATTATTTGATAATCTACGTAAAGCTTTTTAAAACCTTTATCTATGAAATAAAGGTTATGGTTTGTTTTAAAAATGAATGCAGTCTTTGAAAAACGTCTCATATAGAGGTCAAAACCTCACAACGAAATCAATTAATATGGAACGTTTTTAATCAATAAGAACGGGACATTTCATTGTGCGTGTGGTTTATACGTACGTGAACTAATTGTTTGCATTCCTTAGAATGAAAATGGAAGATGGATGCGGAACGAGTGAGCCTATTCATGAAGAGAAGGATGAGTTAATGTTAAAGATTGAGGCCGTGTTTGAACAATATGTCTCGGTTTTCACCGGCAAAGTTAGGGAAGTAACCAAGGAGTTGGTCGAAGGACAAATGACGGAAATGGTCCGAGACCAAGTGACTAAAGTTGTAAAGGAAGAGTTTGAAAAGAGGTTTCCCAAAACTCGAGGTAGTGATGATGAAGATGTACTTGCAAGGTTAGGATTACATGGCGCTCATGGTAAGAGGGCACGAAGTACGCCTGAAGGCGTCAGGAATGTGAAGAAGAAGAAGAGTAAGAAGGGTTACAAGATTACGTGCTTTAAATGTGAGGAACGGGGTCATTTGACACAAGATTGTACGGTGGTGCCTTTAGGCTCAATCAGATGTTTCATTTTCCGAATGGAGGGACACCGGAAGTCAGAGTGTTCCGAATCGCATGACGATCGGGTTAGTAGGTTAGAGCTCGAATACATGATGGGAAGTGGAGCACGGAAGCCCAACAGCGCTACATCAGGTACTTTTAGTACGAAATTATATGTTGTTCGCTTGTAATAACATGCGGTAAGTGCGTAAGTCTTAGCTAACTTTATTCTCCATTGGAGATAATTCGTAGCGAGCGGAGGGTTTACGTTTATGGCTCCGGTTTGCTCTCAGTAGAGCGTATAAGTGGTGTGTTGTGCCTTTACTCTATGGTGCGAATCCTTGGGCGCTTAGGCATTTTGGTTGGTACCGGGTCGTTAAGCTCGTTCGAGTGAGACCCTTAAGGTCTCAATTGTGTTGTGCATGTTATTGATATGGGTGACGTTCCTAATGGAAGTACCCTATGGTGACTTTGGATTGTCGGGCGAAGGGCGTAAGACTTGGTGCAACCAAGCATCCCTTAGTATTTGGGAAATGTTTCTACCAAACCATGGAAATGGGTTTTGGTGTTCGGTCGTTAAGAGCGTGTTCGCTTTCGCGTAGAAGTTGATGAACCTTGAGGTTCATCGGGTGGATTGAAATTCTTGAAATCGAGTGTTGATCTCGATGCATGTTGGTAAAGGAGTCTACGTGATGCGACATTAGGTGCCTTTTTATACCTACTAGCATGGTGTTCGACTCCGATTGTGTTGCGGTTACATTGTACTTAGGGTACCGAAGTGAAACCCTTAGGTTCATGAGTGATCGGGTGAAATTCGACAAACTAATGAAATTGGATGATTGCGAGTGTATAGTTCGTGTAATTTGTGGTACACTTTTCGTTCGAAGTGTTTAAGGATAGGTTAGGATCCTTGGTATGCTCAAAGTTGAAGCAAGACGTGGTGATGGGCCGTGTGAACCCAATTATTGGTAAAGTCTACCTTTGGTAGCATTGTGCGGGTGTACGAGATGCGGTTATGGAACGTAGTTCTAAGTGGGGGAGTTACACCCCCGCACGAGGAGGTTTTAGTGTGGGATTTCGGACAATGCTTTTGGTAGATCCGAAATTTGTGTCGGGACCTAGATTTGGTCGATTAGTGGTAGGGTACAATTTTCGGTTATATTGTACTTATGATTTTGGATTTGAAATATCACCAAGGTAGTAATGTGGTAAATCTCGTTGAGAGATAATGGACGGGTATGGTGAGCAAAGTGAAATCCCTCGGTTAAGGGATGTGCGTATCGGATCCTCTTTTAGAGAGTTATTATTTTGTGCCTATGTTTGATATAGGCGGTTCTTGCTCGATTGTGTGAATGGTTAGTGGTATCCATTAGGATTCACTACGGTGTAACAGAGCGCGATGTTACGCTACTCATTGTTCGAGGCCAAAAGGGATCGTTGACTGGTGAAGCATGACCTTCGGGGTCCTCTGACTTCATCATGAGATCATTGATTGGTGAAGCATGACCTTTGGGGTCCGCTGACTTCATCATGGGATCGTTGATTGGTGGAGCATGACCTTTGGGGTCCGCTGACTTCATCATGGGATCGTTGATTGGTGGAGCATGACCTTTGGGGTCCACTAACTTCATCATGGGATCGTTGATTGGTGGAGCATGACCTTTGGGGTCCGCTGACTTCATCATGAGATCGTTGATTGGTGAAGCATGACTTTCGGGGTCCGCTGACTTCATCATGGGAGTATGTGATTGGTGAAGCATGACCGTTCGGGGTCCACTGACTTCATCATGGGAGTAGTGATATATCGGTGAAGCATGACCGTTGACGGGGTCCGCTGACTTCATCCGGTGTGGTGTGATCTATTGGTTGTTTTATACACCGATGGCGGGATCGTGAGGACTGTGTTGTGTGATTAGTGATGCGATAGCCGTGTTTCGCTCACATGTTGTTACGGGTGTGACAATAGTCGATTTTGTACACCTTAGGATTAGCGTTGCCATAGTCGTTTTGGGCACTTTTAGTTTTAGCCATTGCTTATGATGTTAGGATAGTGGCGTATTGGTTGTATTGCGCACTACAAAGGATGTTTAGTGGTAAGTGTAATCCATAAGGATTCATGTGGTTCGATCTTCAACGTTCGGATTGTTGACTTTAGGTTGAGACTTGGTCGCTTTTAGCGTTGTCCTTGGTAAAGGTACGCTAAGGAATTGATATCTCGGTACGAGATTGGTTGAGTTTTTCCCGATATGGGGAAAAGAGCAGGTTTTAGTGCTCGGATAGTGGTTTTGATAAATCGCGGGTGGCAATTTTAGTTGTTAAAGGTGATTCATTGGGAAGAATTGTCTAGGAAAGTTCGGATTGGGACTTATGATTGAGGACCATTGAGTAGGTCCGGATTTGTTAAGTGGTGAAGATCACGAGGACGTGATCGAGTTTAAGTGGGGGAGAGTTGTAAGACCTGGATTCTGATTCTGCCCAGTTGCGCGCCGCGCGGGGTCATGGCGCGCCGCGCCATATGTCGCTGGCAGACCCCTTTTGTTATTTTAGAGTTTTTAAAAGGGCATTTCGGTCTTTTCGCGTTTGAGCCAGATTTGAGGACTTAACCTCCTCCACCCATTTTATTTATTCATTTCTTTTTCCTTTTCTTTTCATATTTCTCTCAAGAACTCAAACACCCATTTGATTCAAAGGGATTTTTGGAAAGGAAGAAGCGGGGTTTGATCTTTGGCGTAGTAGACAAGTTTGTTCTCCTTGTTCTTAGCTACGCGGTGATACTAGTGGTAAGCTCTAACTCTGAATTTTGTTTTTGTGTTCATCATTCAAATGTTGGGCTTTTGATTGTATGATTCATAGATGGAACCCATTTAGTTGTTAATTGAAGATTAACACCAAGATTCGGGTTTATAAGTGTTAAAGGCGGGTTTTGGGATGGTTAATGATTTAACTATGTTTAAGACTTGAGAATGGTGTATAATCACTAGTATTAGTGATTATTGATGTATTGGAGACCTTTAGGGTTCTTGTGGTTGACTAATTTTGACTAGAGTCAAAGTTAGGGTTTGTTGATGATTATGACCCGAATGTCGATTCGATGAGGTTTATAAACTTAAAATGGATTAAGTTGAAGTATAAAACCGAGTTAAATATGTTTTGGTGTCAAAACTTGTAATTGGTGAGATTTTTATTTTATGGGTCAAAATTAGGGTTTATGGGCGATTTTGAGAACGATAAGTGTTTAACACTTGTGTTCGGGTTTAATTGGCATATTAGGACCATTATCACTTGTGTTAGTGATTATTGGTTAGTTTGGGAACGGTTTGTTCTTGGAAGTGCAATTGGGTCAAAATTGCACTAAGTGTCGAATTGGGTTGGTTTGTAAATCCATCCTAATTGTGTTGTGGTATTTATGATAATGGAATAGGTACATTCCTTCGGTGAGTTGAGGATTATTCAAAAGCATTCATCAAGACTTCAAGGTGAGTGTTAATATCCTATATGCATATGTATGTGTAGGATGGGTGCGGGTCGGGTGATGTGGTTCTCGGTTATAGAACTAACTTCACATATAGGTGGATTTGATGGACTTGTGTATACGGCCAATTAGCACGGATGTGCATTTTGGTTGACCACCTTTGGCGAGGTACACGTTTTGTGTGTACATTATCACACGTGATTGTGAATTGGATAACCCCAATGGCGAAGGGTTGATATTGAATTGTGATGTGTTTATCTTTATGAATGGATATGTGTTGTCCAAGATAGTGATATATGTGTTGTACGCTAACGACTTTATGAATGGATATGTGTTGTCCAAGTTAGTGATATATGTGTTGTACGCTAACGGTTTTACGAATGGATATGTGTTGTCCAAGTTAGTGATATATGTGTTGTACGCTAACGACTTTATGAATGGATATGTGTTGTCCAAGTTAGTGATATATGCGTTGTACGCTAACAGTTTCATGAACGGATATGTGTTGCCCAAGGGTTAGTGATATATGTGTTGTACACTAACGGTTGTTACGAACACCGATGGGAAATTCGAGTACCATTCCTTTGTGCGATTGGTTAACCTTGGGTGGTTTTACGCTCTGATATATATATATATATATATATATATATATATATATATATATATATATATATATATATATATATATATATATATATATATATATATATATATATATATATATATATATATATATATATATAAATGTATTGTTGTGATGTAGCTAACCCTCTGGGTGTAGCATATTGGCATTGTTCACATCGTTGTTGGTGAATTTATATTTTGTTGATGTATCTTTAGCTCGTTGCTTAGTGATCTTACGGTATGCTTAGACTAGCTTGCCTTTATGCTTGGATGCTCCAGTATGTGGTATTTGGTTATTTGTGTGGCGTGTCCATTTTATGCATATATATGTATGTAGTATATTCTCACTCACTAAGCATTAGCTTACCCTCTCGTTGTTTACTTTTTTTAAAGATTTGCTTGGATGAGGTGGCTCGGGTAAGCGTGGGAACTAGTGACTCGCGTAGTTGCTTTAGAAAGCTTGCTTTTGGATTGATTAGGATTGGGTAGCGTATCCCCAATTGCCATGCTTGGTCTTTATTTTGTATTACAAATCATGTGATTGAAAACTTGTATTTTCGTATGAAAGTCGTAAAACGGCCGATGTGGGCCCGGTTGAAATGTCCCGTTCTTATTGATTAAAAACGTTCCATATTAATTGATTTCATTGCGAGGTTTTGACCTCTATATGAGACGTTTTTCAAAGACTGCATTCATTTTTAAAACAAACCATAACCTTTATTTCATAAATAAAGGTTTAAAAAGCTTTACGTAGATTATCAAATAATGATAATCTAAAATATCCTGTTTACACATGACCATTACATAATGGTTTACAATACAAATATGTTACATCGAAATCAGTTTCTTGAATGCAGTTTTTACACAATATCATACAAACATGGACTCCAAATCTTGTCCTTATTTTAGTATGCAACAGCGGAAGCTCTTAGTATTCACCTGAGAATAAACATGCTTTAAACGTCAACAAAAATGTTGGTGAGTTATAGGTTTAACCTATATATATCAAATCGTAACAATAGACCACAAGATTTCATATTTCAATACACATCCCATACATAGAGATAAAAATCATTCATATGGTGAACACCTGGTAACCGACATTAACAAGATGCATATATAAGAATATCCCCATCATTCCGGGACACCCTTCGGATATGATATAAATTTCGAAGTACTAAAGCATCCGGTACTTTGGATGGGGTTTGTTAGGCCCAATAGATCTATCTTTAGGATTCGCGTCAATTAGGGTGTCTGTTCCCTAATTCTTAAATTACCAGACTTAATAAAAAGGGGCATATTCGATTTCGATAATTCAACCATAGAATGTAGTTTCACGTACTTGTGTCTATTTTATAAATCATTTATAAAAACCTGCATGTATTCTCATCCCAAAAATATTAGATTTTAAAAGTGGGACTATAACTCACTTTCACAGATTTTTACTTCGTCGAGAAGTAAGACTTGGACACTGGTTGATTCACGAACCTATAACAATATATACATATATATCAAAGTATGTTCAAAATATATTTACAACACTTTTAATATATTTTGATGTTTTAAGTTTATTAAGTCAGCTGTCCTCGTTAGTAACCTACAACTAGTTGTCCACAGTTAGATGTACAGAAATAAATCGATAAATATTATCTTGAATCAATCCATGACCCAGTGTATACGTATCTCAGTATTGATCACAACTCAAACTATATATATTTTGGAATCAACCTCAACCCTGTATAGCTAACTCCAACATTCACATATAGAGTGTCTATAGTTGTTCCGAAATATATATAGATGTGTCGACATGATAGGTCGAAACATTGTATACGTGTCTATGGTATCTCAAGATTACATAATATACAATACAAGTTGATTAAGTTATGGTTGGAATAGATTTGTTACCAATTTTCACGTAGCTAAAATGAGAAAAATTATCCAATCTTGTTTTACCCATAACTTCTTCATTTTAAATCCGTTTTGAGTGAATCAAATTGATATGGTTTCATATTGAACTCTATTTTATGAATCTAAACAGAAAAAGTATAGGTTTATAGTCGGAAAAATAAGTTACAAGTCATTTTTGTAAAGGTAGTCATTTCAGTCGAAAGAACGACGTCTAGATGACCATTTTAGAAAACATACTTCCACTTTGAGTTTAACCATAATTTTTGGATATAGTTTCATGTTCATAATAAAAATCATTTTCTTATAATAACAACTTTTAAATCAAAGTTTATAATAGTTTTTAATTAACTAACCCAAAACAGCCCGTGGTGTTACTACGACGGCGTAAATCCGGTTTTACGGTGTTTTTCGTGTTTCCAGGTTTTAAATCATTAAGTTAGCATATCATATAGATATAGAACATGTGTTTAGTTGATTTTAAAAGTCAAGTTAGAAGGATTAACTTTTATTTGCGAACAAGTTTAGAATTAACTAAACTATGTTCTAGTGATTACAAGTTTAAACCTTCGAATAAGATAGCTTTATATGTATGAATCGAATGATTTTATGAACATCATTACTACCTCAAGTTCCTTGGATAAACCTACTGTAAATGAGAAAAATAGATCTAGCTTCAAAGGATCCTTGGATGGCTTGAAAGTTCTTGAAGCAGAATCATGACACGAAAACAATTTCAAGTAAGATTTCCACTC
Organism: Rutidosis leptorrhynchoides; assembly: GCF_046630445.1. Lineage (NCBI taxonomy): Eukaryota > Viridiplantae > Streptophyta > Magnoliopsida > Asterales > Asteraceae > Rutidosis > Rutidosis leptorrhynchoides. The sequence goes on from NC_092339.1 coordinate 150,259,665, forward strand.
GAAATAAGATTGTTATAGTTATAGAAATTGAATTAAAGTTTGAATATGATTATTACCTTGTATTAAAAAGATAACCTACTGTAAGTAACAAAGGTTTCTTGATCTTGGATGATTACTTGGAATGGATTTAGAAAACTTGGAAGTAAACTTGCAATCTTGGAAGTATTCTTGATTTTATGAAACTAGAACTTTTGGAATTTATGAAGAACACTTAGAACTTGAAGATAGAACTTGAGAGAGATTAATTAGATGAAGAAAATTGAAGAATGAAAGTGTTTGTAGGTATTTTTGGTAGTTGGTGTATGGATTAGATATAAAGGATATGTAATTTTGTTTTCATGTAAATAAGTCATGAATGATTACTCATATTTTTGTAATTTTATGAGATATTTCATGCTAGTTGCCAAATGATGGTTCCCACATGTGTTAGGTGACTCACATGGGCTGCTAAGAGCTGATCATTGGAGTGTATATACCAATAGTACATACATCTAAAAGTTGTGTATTGTACGAGTACGAATACGGGTGCATACGAGTAGAATTGTTGATGAAACTGAACGAGGATGTAATTGTAAGCATTTTTGTTAAGTAGAAGTATTTTGATAAGTATCTTGAAGTCTTTAAAAAGTGTATGAATACATATTAAAACACTACATGTATATACATTTTAACTGAGTCGTTAAGTCATCCTTAGTCGTTACATGTAAATGTTGTTTTGAAACCTTTAGGTTAACGATCTTGTTGAATGTTGTTAACCCATTGTTTATTATAACAAATGAGATGTTAAATTGTTATATTATCATGATATTATGATATATAATATATCTTAGTATGATGTATATACAGTTAAATGTCGTTACAACGATAATCGTTACATATATGTCTCGTTTCGAAATCATTAAGTTAGTAGTCATATTTTTACATATGTATTTCATTGTTAATACACTTAATAATATATTTACTTATCATTTAACATAATTAACCAAGTGTATCAATATCTTAATATGATTCATATGTACCTAGTAAGACGTTGTTATAACGATAATCGTTATATATATCGTTTTCGAGTTTCTTAAATTAATAGTCTCATTTTTATGTATATAACTCATTGTTAAAATACCTAATGAGATACATACTTATAATAAAATCATGTTAACTATATATATAACCATATATATGTCATCGTATAGTTTTTACAAGTTTTAACGTTCGTGAATCACCGGTCAACTTGGGTGGTCAATTGTCTATATGAAACCTATTTCAATTAATCAAGTCTTAACAAGTTTGATTGCTTAACATGTTGGAAACACTTAATCATGTAAATAACAATTTCATTTAATATATATATAAACATGGAAAAGTTCGGGTCACTACAGTACCTACCCGTTAAATAAATTTCGTCCCGAAATTTTAAGCAGTTGGAGGTGTTGACGTATCTTCTGGAAATAAATGCGGGTATTTCTTCTTCATCTGATCTTCACGCTCCCAGGTGAACTCGGGTCCTCTACGAGCATTCCATCGAACCTTAACAATCGGTATCTTGTTTTGTTTAAGTCTCTTAACCTCACGATCCATTATTTCGACGGGTTCTTCAATGAATTGAAGTTTTTCATTGATTTGGATTTCGTCCAACGGAATAGTGAGATCTTCTTTAACAAAACATTTCTTCAAATTTGAGACGTGGAAAGTGTTATGTACAGCCGCGAGTTGTTGAGGTAGCTCCAGTTGGTAAGCTACTGGTCCGACACGATCTATAATCTTGAATGGTCCAATGTACCGTGGATTTAGTTTCCCCCGTTTACCAAATCGAACAACGCCTTTCCAAGGTGAAACCTTAAGCATGACCATTTCTCCAATTTCAAACTCTATATCTTTTCTTTTACTGTCCACGTAGCTCTTTTGTCGACTCTGGGCGGTTTTCAATCTTTGTTGAATTTGGATAATTTTCTCGGTAGTTTCTTGTATTATCTCCGGACCCGTAATCTGTCTATCCCCCACTTCACTCCAACAAATCGGAGACCTGCACTTTCTACCATAAAGTGCTTCAAACGGCGCCATCTCAATGCTTGAATGGTAGCTGTTGTTGTAGGAAAATTCTGCTAACGGTAGATGTCGATCCCAACTGTTTCCGAAATCAATAACACAAGCTCGTAGCATGTATTCAAGTGTTTGTATTGTCCTTTCGCTCTGCCCATCAGTTTGTGGATGATAGGCAGTACTCATGTCTAGACGAGTTCCCAATGCTTGCTGTAATGTCTGCCAGAATCTTGAAATAAATCTGCCATCCCTATCAGAGATAATAGAGATTGGTATTCCATGTCTGGAGACGACTTCCTTCAAATACAGTCGTGCTAACTTCTCCATCTTGTCATCTTCTCTTATTGACAGGAAGTGTGCTGACTTGGTGAGACGATCAACTATTACCCAAATAGTATCATAACCACTTGCAGTCCTTGGCAATTTAGTAATGAAATCCATGGTAATGTTTTCCCATTTCTATTCCGGGATTTCAGGTTGTTGTAGTAGACCTGATGGTTTCTGATGTTCAGCTTTGACCTTAGAACACGTCAAACATTCTCCTACATATTTAGCAATATCGGCTTTCATACCTGGCCACCAAAAATGTTTCTTAAGATCCTTGTACATCTTCCCCATTCCAGGATGTATTGAGTATCTGGTTTTATGAGCTTCTCTAAGTACCATTTCTCTCATATCTCCAAATTTTGGTACCCAAATTCTTTCAGCCCTATACCGGGTTCCATCTTCCCGAATATTATGATGCTTCTTCGATCCTTTGGGTATTTCATTCTTTAAATTTCCCTCTTTTAAAACTCCTTGTTGTGCCTCCTTTATTTGAGTAGTAAGGTTATTGTGAATCATTATATTCATAGATTTTACTCGAATGGGTTCTCTGTCCTTCCTGCTCAAGGCGTCGGCTACCACATTTGCCTTCCCTGGGTGGTAACGAATCTCAAAGTCGTAATCATTCAACAATTCAATCCACCTACGCTGCCTCATATTCAGTTGTTTCTGATTAAATATGTGTTGAAGACTTTTGTGGTCAGTATATATAATACTTTTGACCCCATATAAGTAGTGCCTCCAAGTCTTTAATGCAAAAACAACTGCGCCAAATTCCAAATCATGCGTCATATAATTTTGCTCGTGAATCTTCAATTGTCTAGACGCATAAGCAATCACCTTCGTTCGTTGCATTAATACACAACTGAGACCTTGCTTTGATGCGTCACAATAAATCACAAAATCATCATTCCCTTCAGGCAATGACAATATATGTGCCGTAGTTAGCTTTTTCTTCAATAACTGAAACGCTTTCTCTTGTTCATCCTTCCATTCAAATTTCTTCCCTTTATGCGTTAATGCAGTCAAGGGTTTTGCTATTCTGGAAAAGTCTTGGATGAACCTTCTGTAGTAACCAGCTAGTCCTAAAAACTGGCGTATGTGTTTAAGAGTTTTCGGGGTTTCCCAATTTTCAACAGTTTCTATCTTTGCTGGATCCACCTTAATACCTTTTTTGTTCACTATGTGACCGAGGAATTGAACTTCTTCCAACCAAAATGCACACTTTGAAAATTTAGCGTACAATTCTTCCTTCCTCAATACTTCTAACACCTTTCTCAAATGTTCACCGTGTTCTTGGTCATTCTTTGAGTAAATAAGTATGTCATCAATGAAAACAATGACAAACTTGTCAAGGTATGGTCCACACACTCGGTTCATAAGGTCCATGAACACAGCTGGTGCATTAGTTAAACCAAACGGCATGACCATAAACTCGTAATGACCGTAACATGTTCTGAAAGCAGTCTTTGGAATATCATCTTCTTTCACCCGCATTTGATGATACCCGGAACGTAAGTCAATCTTTGAATAAACAGACGAGCCTTGTAGTTGATCAAATAAGTCGTCGATTCTCGGTAGTGGGTAGCAGTTCTTGATGGTAAGTTTGTTCAACTCTCGGTAGTCGATACACAACCTGAATGTACCATCTTTCTTCTTGACAAACAAAACAGGAGCTCCCCACGGTGATGTGCTTGGTCGAATGAAACTACGCTCTAAAAGTTCTTGTAATTGGCTTTGCAGTTCTTTCATCTCGCTGGGTGCGAGTCTGTAAGTAGCACGAGCTATTGGTGCAGCTCCTGGTACAAGATCTATTTGAAATTCAACGGATCGATGTGGGGGTAATCCCGGTAATTCTTTCGAAAATACATCGGGAAATTCTTTTGCGACGGGAACATCATTGATGCTCTTTTCTTCAGTTTGTACTTTCTCGACGTATGCTAGAACAGCATAGCAACCTTTTCTTATTAGTTTTTGTGCCTTCAAATTACTAATAAGATGTAGATTCATGTTGCCCTTTTCTCCGTACACCATTAAGGGTTCTCCTTCTTCTCGTACAATGTGAATTGCATTTTTATAACATACGATCTCTGCTTTCACCTTCTTCAGCCAGTCCATGCCAACTATTACATCAAAACTCCCTAACTCTACTGGTATCAAATCAATCTTAAATATTTCGCTACCCAGTTTAATTTCTCGATTCCGGCATATATTATCTGCTGAAATTAATTTACCGTTTGCTAATTCGAGTAAAAATTTACTATCCAACGGCGTCAATGGACAACTTAATTTAGCACAAAAATCTCTACTCATATAGCTTCTATCCGCACCCGAATCAAATAAAACGTAAGCAGATTTATTGTCAATAAGAAACGTACCTGTAACAAGCTCCGGGTCTTCCTGTGCCTCTGCCGCATTAATATTGAAAACTCTTCCGCGGCCTTGTCGATTCGTGTTCTCCTGGTTCGGGCAATTTCTAATAATGTGGCCCGGTTTTCCACATTTATAACAAACTACATTGGCATAACTTGTTCTGACACTACTTGCTCCGCCATTACTCGTTCCGACACCATTTGTTCCTTTCGTTCTGTTAACCCCTGGTCTGTAGACCTCACACTTTGCCGCGCTATGACCATTTCTTTTACACTTGTTGCAAAATTTGGTGCAGAACCCCGAGTGATACTTTTCACACCTTTGGCATAGCTGCTTCTGATTGTTGTTGTTGTTGCGATTGTTATTGTTGTTGGGACGATTGTTGTAGTTGTTGTTGTTGTTGTTGTTGTTGTTGTTGGTTGTTGTTGTTGTTGGGCCGCTTGTTGTAGTTGCGATTGATGTTGCGATTGTTGGGATAATTGTTGCGATTATTATTGTAATTGCTGTTGTTGTTGTATTGGTGATTCTTATCACCGTTTTCCTCCCACTTTCTTTTGACTTGCTTCACATTGGCCTCTTCAGCCGTCTATTCTTTAATTCTTTCCTCAATCTGGTTCACTAGTTTGTGAGCCATTCTACATGCCTGTTGTATGGAGGCGGGCTCGTGTGAACTTATATCTTCTTGGATTCTTTCCGGTAATCCTTTCACAAACGCGTCGATCTTCTCTTCCTCATCTTCGAACGCTCCTGGACACAATTGGCACAATTCTGTGAATCGTCTTTCATACGTGGTAATATCAAATCCTTGGGTTCGTAACCCTCTAAGTTCTATCTTGAGCTTATTGACCTCGGTTCTGGGACAGTACTTCTCGTTCATCAAGTGCTTGAATGCTGACCACGGTAGTGTGTAAGCATCATCTTGTCCCACTTGCTCTAGATAGGTATTCCACCATGTTAACGCAGAACCTGTGAAGGTATGCGTAGCGTACTTCACTTTGTCCTCTTCAGTACACTTACTTATGGCAAACACCGATTCGACCTTCTCGGTCCACCGTTTCAATCCGATCGGTCCTTCGGTTCCATCAAATTCCAAATATTTGCAGGCAGTGAATTCTTTATAGGTGCATCCTACACGATTTCCTGTACTGCTAGATCCAAGGTTATTGTTGGTATGTAGCGCAGCCTGTACTGCGGCTATGTTTGAAGCTAGAAAAGTACGGAATTCCTCTTCATTCATATTCACGGTGTGTCGAGTAGTCGGTGCCATTTCCTTCAAAATAGTCAAATGGAACAAGTTAATCATACAGAATATTAAGAGTAGTTAATAGTATTTCGTAGCATAATATGAACTCATTTATAAAAGCTTTTTCTTCATATTAGCGTTTTATAAGTTTAAATTCGGGTAGTACCTACCCGTTAAGTTCATACTTAGTAGCTAATATACAATTCAACTACTACAATTCTATATGAAAAACTGATTATAATAATATTTCGCGTTCAAACTTTTATACAATATTTTACAAACTTACAATACCGCTTATTTTACATAAAGCATGAAATATAGCACACAATAACTTTGATACAAGATAGTTGTGAAGATAATTCTAGCTAGTACACAAGTCGTTCAGCAAAGGCAATAAAGACACGTAATTCATACGTCCAGAAACAAGTCATGCATTCTGGTTTTACTAGGATTACTTCCCATCCTTGGTCTTGTGGAACATAACCGTTATGGCCGTTGATAAGACAACGTGTTGTAACGTCGTCAAAGGGACGAGGGTTACGTAATGTCCAACAGTCCCGTAACAATCTAAAAACCTCATTTCTTACCCCAATTACCGACTCCGTCACTTGTGGGAACGTTTTGTTTAATAGTTGTAGCCCGATGTTCTTGTTCTCACTTTGGTGAGAAGCGAACATTACTAACCCGTAAGCATAGCATGCTTCTTTATGTTGCATGTTAGCCGCTTTTTCTAAATCATGAAGTCCTATATTTGGATACATTGAGTCAAAATAATTTCTTAACCCGTTGCGTAAAATAGCATTTGGGTTCCCCGTAATATATGCGTCAAAGTAAACACATCGTAACTTATGGGTTTCCCAATGTGATATCCCCCATCTTTCAAACGAAAGTCTCTTATAAACCAAGACATTCTTGGAACATTCTTCGAATGTCTTACAAACTGATTTCGCCGTAAATAGTTGTGCCGAAGAATTCTGACCGACTCTAGACAAGATTTCATCAATCATGTCTCCGGGTAGGTCTCTTAAAATATTGGGTTGTCTATCCATTTTGTGTTTTTAAACTGTAAAATAGACAAGAGTTAGATTCATAAAAAAAATACTTATTAATACAAGCAATTTTTACATATATCATAAAGCATAAGCACACTATATTACATATATTACACCACACGAATACAACTATATTATTCCGACTCGCTCGTTTCTTCTTCTTCGGTTTTGGTTCGTTTTGCCAAGTTTCTAGGGATATATGATGTTCCCCTAATACTAGCTGTCGTTTTCCACAACGGTTTAGAAAAACCTGGTGGTTTAGAGGTTCCCGGGTCATTGTTACAACTTAAGGACTTCGGGGGTTGACGATACATATAAAGTTCATCGGGGTTGGAATTAGATTTCTCTATTTTTATGCCCTTTCCCTTATTATTTTCTTTTGCTTTTTTTAAATTCTGTTAGGGTAATTTCTATAACATCCTCGGAATTCTCGTCGGAATCCGATTCATCGGAGAATTGGTAATCCTCCCAATATTTTGCTTCCTTGGCGGAAACACCATTGACCATAATTAACCTTGGTCGGTTGGTTAAGGATTTTCTTTTACTTAACCGTTTTATTATTTCCCCCACCGGTTCTATTTCCTCCTCCGGTTCCTCCTCTTCCGGTTCTGATTCTTCTTCCGGTTCTGATCCTTCTTCCGGTTCCTCTTCGGGAACTTGTGAATCAGTCCAATATATATTCGACTTTTCGTTATTATTAGGTGAGTCAATGGGATTTGTGCTAGAGGTAGACATCTATCACACAATATCAAACATGTTAAGAGATTAATGTATCACATAATATATACATGTTAATAATATATAGTTTCCAACAAAAATGTTAAGCAATCATTTTTAAAGAAAACAAGGTCGAAGTCCAGACTCACTAATGCATCCTAATAAACTCGATAAGACACACTAATGCAAATTTTCTGGTTCTCTAAGACCAACGCTCGGATACCAACTCAAATGTCCCGTTCTTATTGATTAAAAACGTTCCATATTAATTGATTTCGTTGCGAGGTTTTGACCTCTATATGAGACGTTTTTCAAAGACTGCATTCATTTTTAAAACAAACCATAACCTTTATTTCATAAATAAAGGTTTAAAAAGCTTTACGTAGATTATCAAATAATGATAATCTAAAATATCCTGTTTACACATGACCATTACATAATGGTTTACAATACAAATATGTTACATCGAAATCAGTTTCTTGAATGCAGTTTTTATACAATATCATACAAACATGGACTCCAAATCTTGTCCTTATTTTAGTATGCAACAGCGGAAGCTCTTAGTATTCACCTGAGAATAAACATGCTTTAAACGTCAACAAAAATGTTGGTGAGTTATAGGTTTAACCTATATATATCAAATCGTAACAATAGACCACAAGATTTCATATTTCAATACACATCCCATACATAGAGATAAAAATCATTCATATGGTGAACACCTGGTAACCGACATTAACAAGATGCATATATAAGAATATCCCCATCATTCCGGGACACCCTTCGGATATGATATAAATTTCGAAGTACTAAAGCATCCGGTACTTTGGATGGGGTTTGTTAGGCCCAATAGATCTATCTTTAGGATTCTCGTCAATTAGGGTGTCTATTCCCTAATTCTTAGATTACCAGACTTAATAAAAAGGGGCATATTCGATTTCGATAATTCAACCATAGAATGTAGTTTCACGTACTTGTGTCTATTTTGTAAATCATTTATAAAACCTGCATGTATTCTCATCCCAAAAATATTAGATTTTAAAAGTGGGACTATAACTCACTTTCACAGATTTTTACTTCGTCGAGAAGTAAGACTTGGACACTGGTTGATTCACGAACCTATAACAATATATACATATATAACAAAGTATGTTCAAAATATATTTACAACACTTTTAATATATTTTGATGTTTTAAGTTTATTAAGTCAGTTGTCCTCGTTAGTAACCTACAACTAGTTGTTCACAGTTAGATGTACAGAAATAAATCGATAAATATTATCTTGAATCAATCCACGACCCAGTGTATACGTATCTCAGTATTGATCACAACTCAAACTATATATATTTTGGAATCAACCTCAACCCTGTATAGCTAACTCCAACATTCACATATAGAGTGTCTATGGTTGTTCCGAAATATATATAGATGTGTCGACATGATAGGTCGAAACATTGTATACGTGTCTATGGTATCTCAAGATTACATAATATACAATACAAGTTGATTAAGTTATGGTTGAAATAGATTTGTTACCAATTTTCACGTAGCTAAAATGAGAAAAATTATCCAATTTTGTTTTACCCATAACTTCTTCATTTTAAATCCGTTTTGAGTGAATCAAATTGCTATGGTTTCATATTGAACTCTATTTTATGAATCTAAACAGAAAAATATAGGTTTATAGTCGGAAAAATAAGTTACAAGTCATTTTTGTAAAGGTAGTCATTTCAGTCGAAAGAACGACGTCTAGATGACCATTTTAGAAAACATACTTCCACTTTGAGTTTAACCATAATTTTTGGATATAGTTTCATGTTCATAATAAAAATAATTTTCTCAGAATAACAACTTTTAAATCAAAGTTTATCATAGTTTTTAATTAACTAACCCAAAACAGCCCGCGGTGTTACTACGACGGCGTAAATCCGGTTTTACGGTGTTTTTTGTGTTTCCAGGTTTTAAATCATTAAGTTAGCATATCATATAGATATAGAACATGTGTTTAGTTGATTTTAAAAGTCAAGTTAGAAGGATTAACTTTTATTTGCGAACAAGTTTAGAATTAACTAAACTATGTTCTAGTGATTACAAGTTTAAACCTTCGAATAAGATAGCTTTATATGTATGAATCGAATGATGTTATGAACATCATTACTACCTCAAGTTCCTTGTATAAACCTACTGGAAATGAGAAAAATGGATCTAGCTTCAAAGGATCCTTGGATGGCTTGAAAGTTCTTGAAGCAGAATCATGACACGAAAACAAGTTCAAGTAAGATTTCCACTCGAAATAAGATTGTTATAGTTATAGAAATTGAATTAAAGTTTGAATATGATTATTACCTTGTATTAAAAAGATAACCTACTGTAAGTAACAAAGGTTTCTTGATCTTTGATGATTACTTGGAATGGATTTAGAAAACTTGGAAGTAAACTTGCAATCTTGGAAGTATTCTTGATTTTATGAAACTAGAACTTTTGGAATTTATGAAGAACACTTAGAACTTGAAGATAGAACTTGAGAGAGATCAATTAGATGAAGAAAATTGAAGAATGAAAGTGTTTTTAGGTGTTTTTGGTCGTTGGTGTATGGATTAGATATAAAGGATATGTAATTTTGTTTTCATGTAAATAAGTCATGAATGATTACTCATATTTTTGTAATTTTATGAGATATTTCATGCTAGTTGCCAAATGATGGTTCCCACATGTGTTAGGTGACTCACATGGGCTGCTAAGAGCTGATCATTGGAGTATATATACTAATAGTACATACATCTAAAAGCTGTGTATTGTACGAGTATGAATACGGGTGCATACGAGTAGAATTGTTGATGAAACTGAACGAGGATGTAATTGTAAGCATTTTTGTTAAGTAGAAGTATTTTGATAAGTTTCTTGAAGTCTTTCAAAAGTGTATGAATACATATTAAAACACTACATGTATATACATTTTAACTGAGTCGTTAAGTCATCGTTAGTCGTTACATGTAAATGTTGTTTTGAAACCTTTAGGTTAACGATCTTGTTGAATGTTGTTAACCCATTGTTTATTATAACAAATGAGATGTTAAATTGTTATATTATCATGATATTATGATATATAATATATCTTAGTATGATGTATATACAGTTAAATGTCGTTACAACGATAATCGTTACATATATGTCTCGTTTCGAAATCATTAAGTTAGTAGTCTTATTTTTACATATGTATTTCATTGTTAATACACTTAATAATATATTTACTTATCATTTAACATAATTAACCAAGTGTATCAATATCTTAATATGATTCATATGTACCTAGTAAGACGTTGTTATAACGATAATCGATATATATATCGTTTTCGAGTTTCTTAAATTAATAGTCTCATTTTTATGTATATAACTCATTGTTAAAATACCTAATGAGATACATATTTATAATAAAATCATGTTAACTATATATATAACCATATATATGTCATCGTATAGTTTTTACAAGTTTTAACGTTCGTGAATCACCGGTCAACTTGGGTGATCAATTGTCTATATGAAACCTATTTCAATTAATCAAGTCTTAACAAGTTTGATTGCTTAACATGTTGGAAACACTTAATCATGTAAATAACAATTTCATTTAATATATATATAAACATGGAAAAGTTCGGGTCACTACACCGGTCTCGTAAAACTTATTTTATGAATGGAACGTGTTAGTTTTTCATATATGAATATGTTGTGAAAAGCGTTTTGTCTAAATAAGTCGGGAAGTGGTCAATCTTTTTCACGTTTCAAGACTTTTTGGACAGACCAGATCGGCGCGCCGCGCCAGTTGTTGAACAAACAAATTTTTTTTTTGTGATACTTTAAGCGGGTTTGAACGTGGTTTGGTTTGGGTTGTTACATTTAGGCACCCATACCCGTCCTTGAAAGGATAACAAACCATGCGGGCCTAAGGTAATAGAATCCGTTTGCCCCACGATTCGTTCTTCATGCTTATTATTAACATAAGCTTCAATTTGAATCTCATCGATCTTTTCAAGGAAATCGTTCGTAATAATCACGCGTAACGATCCTACTCGTATCGCCGGATGTTGACTCTTTCAACTCAACGCATCCGCTTTCATGACCCGTCCTAATCCATCAGGACGAGTACATTACACTTGGTTACCTCGCGAGGTACTTGACCTCTATATGATACATTTTACAAACATTGCATTCGTTTTTAAAAGACAAACTTTCATTTACATAGAAAGTTGACGGCATGCATACCCTTTCATAATATATTCATCTATAATTGACTTAATAATAATCTTGATGAACTCGACGACTCGAATGCAACGTCTTTTGAAATATGTCATGAATGACTCCAAGTAATGTCTCTAATATAAGCAAATGCACAGCGGAAGATTTCTTTCATACCTGAGAATAAACATGCTTTAAAGTGTTAACCAAAAGGTTGGTGAGTTCTTTAGTTTAACATAAATAATCATTTTCATCATTTTAATATACCACAAGATTTTCATTTCCATTTCTCATAAAAATACGTCCCATGCATAGACACAAAAATAATCATTCATATGGTGAACACCTGGTAACCGACATTAACAAGATGCATATAAGAATATCCCCTATCATTCCGGGAAATCCTTCGGACATGATAAAACAACATCGAAGTACTAAAGCATCTGCAACCATGGATGGGGTTCGTTAGGCCCAATAGATCTATCTTTAGGATTCACGTCAATTAGTAGATCGATTTACTAATTCTTATGTTACCAAGCAAAAGGGGCATATTCGGCTTCGATCATTCACCCATATAATGTAGTTTCAATTACTTGTGTCTATATCGTAAAACATTTATAAAAATTACGCATGTATTCTCAGCCCAAAAATATAAATGGTAAAAAGGCAAATGAAACTCACCTAATGTATTTTGTAGTAAAAATACATATGACGATATTGAACAATTGAACATTGCAGGGTTGGCCTCGGATTCACGAACCTATATTATTCATATGTATATACTTGTAATCGAACAATTTCATATATTTTATATATTTACTTTGTGTATATATTCCAAAAGATTAATATTTATATGATTTTATTAATATATATAACTTATTATTTTAAACACACCTAATTTGTTATATATAAATATTTATATATAGATTGTTAATATGATTAATACATATTTATATGTAATATTACCTCTAAGTATAGTTTCATATAAATAATATTTATTTGGTAAAATAACGTTTATAATAGCAATAAAAATCGTATTTGATTATGATGATAACAATACTGATATTAATGATAATTATAGTAATGATATTAGTAATGATAATAATAACAATACTTATAACAAAAATTAAATCATAAGTTTTCTACTAATGATAATTGTGATAATAATAATAACTATAGTATCTATAATAATACATTTACTAATAATAATATAAATAATTATATTACTAATAATAATGATAATAACACTAATTTTTAATAATAAATGAAAAAAATTTAATAGTAATGACAATGAAATGATAATTTTATTTAATCGTGACTTAATTATATTTATAAGCTTCTTACTTATAAACGTACTTTTAATTATACTTATTGATTGTATTTACTCTAACTATATTCATGATCGTAATTGTAATCATTTTTATTTTAATATATCTTAACATAAATTATATCTATTTTTATCTTATATCATACTTAGCATACACATGATCATAATATCAACCATAGTTTTTAATCTAAACTCTTATAATACTTAATAATAGTTCTTATAATAATAATAATAATAATAATAATAATAATAATAATAATAATAATAATAATAATAATAATAATAATAATAATAATAATAATAATAATAATAATAATAATAATAATAATAATAATAATAATAATAATAATAATAAATAAATAAAATTAACTACCTTAGAGACTTCTTCTAAAAAAAAAATGTCCCAAGTGGGACTCGAACCCGAGACCTCTTGGTAACCCGAATACACTCACGACCATGGCTCTGCAACTGCTTTTTTGATTTATTCTATCACCATATTATATTAAACCCGTTTTGATTTTTTCTGTCCCTTAACCTTCTTCTTCCTCACCTTTTTAAATCGACCGAAGATCAAACCCTTTTCTTAACAAGTTATTAATTAGTTTTAAGATTCAATCATATACAGCAACGATTAGAGTTTGTTTTTGAATTAATTAAACAGAAAGAAAAAAAATGCTGTATCACAAGTTTATACACACGGTTTGACTCAAACTCAATTTATGAATTCCACTTCATTTCAGATTATAGTTATAACATAAGATAGGTAGTAAAATGTTTATAGAAACTTTCTGGACCTTCAATATCATCGATGAATACGATAACGAATTTGTCGAGGTATGGTTTGCACACGCGGTTCATGAGGTCCATGAACACCGCCGGTGCGTTAGTGAGACCAAATGGCATTACAAGAAATTCATAACTACCATAAAGAGTCCGGAAAGCGGTTTTGGAGACATCTTCCCCCTTAACCCTTAATTGATGATAACCCGAGCGGAGATCGATTTTCGAATATACACGAGATCCTTGTAATTGATCAAAGAGGTCATTGATGCGAGAAAGAGGATATCGGTTCTTAACCGTCAGTTTATTTAGTTCATGATAATCAATGCACATTCGTAGGGATCCATCTTTCTTCTTGACGAACAAAATCGGAGCGCCCCATGGTGAATGGCTAGGTTGGATAAAACCACGGTCAAGTAGTTCTTAGATTTGTCTTTGCAATTCTTGCATTTCGGATGAAGCAAGTCTATACGGTGCACGTGCTACGGGTGCAGCTCCCGGAATAAGATCGATTTGGAATTCTATCGGTCGATGAGGTGGAAGACCCGGCAATTCGTCGGGAAATACATCAGAAAAGTCACTAACAATTGGCACATCATCGATATGCTTCTCATCGGGCTCGACTTTCTTAACGTGGGCAAGGATCGCAAAACAACCCTTACGGAGTAGTTTTCTAACTTTAAGGCATGAGACGAGGTTGAGTCCGGTGCAACTCTTATCGCCATAAACAATCAAGGGTTCACCATTCTCGATAGGAATTCGGATTGCGTTAAGATCACAAAGGATGTGAGATTTCATTTTTGCTAACCAATTCATACCAATTATTACATCGAAGCTTCCTAGTTCCATGGGTATCAAGTCAATTTCAAACTCATTACCCAAAATGTTTAACGTACACCCCCGGTAATATGTGTCGGCACTCAATAGTTTCCTGTTGGCCACTTCAATGGTATAAGTGGTATCTAGTGGAAGTGGTGGAGTGCTAAAATAATGAGTCAAAGTCTTGGATACAAAACTCTTATCGGCACCCGAATCGAATAAACAAGTAACATAAGTGTTGTTGAGAAGAAACGTACCCGTGACTAATTCATTGTCATCTCGGGCTTCCTCGGTGTTGATGTTGAAAGCTCGGCCGCGTGTGTTGGGGTTAGCTTTCTTCTTCAGACATGCATTTCTAAAATGAGCCATTTGGCCACATTCAAAATAAGCACCCGGTTTTGGTGCATTGGGCCCCTTTTGAGCGACGGGGGCGGCACTTCTACAATCGTTGGCCACATGACCACTCCTTTGGCACCGGTGGCAAAATGATTTGTCACATTCACCATAGTGATGTTTGTGGCATTTGTTGCAAAAGGGTTTATTTTTGCCATAACTTTTCTTGGCGTCGGAGGTGAAAGGCTTTTTGGTGAAGTTGTTGTTGTAGTTGCTTGATGAAGTGGCTTCCCATTTTCTTTTGTTGCTACCTGACTTATCCTTGGCTTTAGGTGCCGGTACTACGATTTCTTCCACCGTTTCTATCAATTTGCGGGCCATGTTCAAAGATTCTTGATGATTAGTGGGTTTGGATGATATTACTCCGTGTTTGATGCTCTTTGGAAGACCATCCATGTAAAGTTCGACCCTTGAAGACTCGGGGTTTACAAGGTTTGGGCACATCAAGGCTAATTCGGAAAATCGTTGGTTATAAGCCTTGAGGTCGTTTCCGACTGCTTTTAGAGTTCTTAGTTCTTGCTCGAGCTTGCGAGTCTCTTCACGTGGGAAGTATTCGATGATCATCTTTCCCTTTAAGTCGGACCAAGAGAGAGCGTGGGCTTCATCGGTACCCACCAATTGTACATACTTGTTCCACCACGTGAGAGCGATACCGGCTGTGACACCCCCAAATAGGGCCTGGGGTATTTGTGTCTTAATTATATCAAATCACAGTTGTATAAACGAGAACGACTCTACATGAGACGTTTTGTTGAGTTTTACAGCGGAAGATAAATATGTCTTTAATTGATATGATATGTAATGAAGACTCCAAGCATAGCAAGCAATCATCATCAAAGCAGTAGATATACAACGGAAGCAATATTTAAGTACCTGAGAATAAACATGCTTAAAAAGTCAACACGAGGTTGAGTGAGTTCATAGGTTTGTAATAAATAATGATTTCAGTAATAGATATAGACCACAAGATTTAGTTTGTAAAGTTGATCTCCCGCAGGATCAAAAGTTATACCAGTACGTGATATTTAGACTAAACGTTGTTTGCCCCGTGACAAGTTGTTATGTCCTTGTCGTTTTAATTTCATTATTAAGTAATACAAAGACTTAGTCAAATGTATCGGGGACGTTACTCCCGATAGGCCTATCCCTAATAATTAAGAATGCCGCAGCAATTAAAAATATCACTGTAGGGACTTAGTCGGACATAGCCGGGTATAGCATAGTTTAATAGTTGGTATTGATATTAAGACTAGACTTTCAAGTTTGCCCCGTAACAAGTTATCGTTAATACTTGTCGGTTGGGGACTTGCTGGTCATAGCCCAACATATCACAGTTTAATAGTTGGTACTTGTGTCTAACGTATAAAACAGTTATAAAAGTTGCGCATGTATTCTCAGCCCAAAAATATAGATAAAAAGGGAGCTATGAAAACTCACGATATTGTATTTTCGTATTTCGTAGTAATTACGCATATGATGGCACTGAACAAGTGCAGAGTTGTCCTCGAATTTACGAACCTATATCAAGTATATATATTAAAGTATATAATGACAATTAACCAGTTTATATATATTAATATTATTAATATACATCTTATATTAATAATTAATTACTTAATTAGCTATATTCATTTTATATATTTTAAATTAATATATATCATATTTAAAGTATATGATTTGTCGTTTATTATAAATATCATATTTTTGGATGTTTAGACATATCATGTCATGTATTAAAACTTAATATATATTTGTTTTCAATATTTGAAATAAGCATTTAATGTTAATTTAGAAAGGTAAATTAAAATATTTTAGTATTAGTAATAATAATCATAAAAATAATGATATTAGTGTTAATGTTAATAACTTTAAAAATAATTGTAGTGATAATAAGGTTACTAAAATAATAGTGATAATGATTATTCTAATAATAATAGTGATAGTTTTTATTGATAATAAAAAGATAATTTTAGTAAAATGTTACTCTAAATGAAAATGCTAATTTTTAATAAAATGATAGAGTTAAAAATAATGATACTGATAATAATAGTAACTAATCAATTTACTACGAATGATATTAATGATAATAAGTTTAATAATAAAAATACTAATAATAATAATAATAATAATGTTAATACTAATGATATGATAATACAAACTATATTAGTGATAATATTTTTAATGACCATGTTATTAACAATTAACAATAATGATAATATTTACCAATACAATAGTACTAGTTAGTAGTAGTAATAATAATAATAATAATAATACTAATAATAATAATAATAATAATAATAATAATAATAATAATAATAATAATAATAATAATAATAATAATAATAATAATTAATAATAATAATAAAAATAGAGTTGGAACTACCTTAGAAAGTTTTCCTAAAAAAATGCCCCAAGTCGGGCTCGAACCCGTGACCTCTCGTTAATGTGAAAACACTCCCAACCAATGCTCTGTTGCTTACTTTTCTGATTTATACACGTTTGGATTATATATAACCCATATTGTTTTCGTTTATTCTTTTTCTTCTTCCTCAAATAATGGATCGACCAAAGGAATCATCAAGACATTGGAATGGGTTTTTGGATTAGACAAAACATACACGATTTAAATAAGGTGATTGAGACTAACAGCAATCGAGAAAAAGAAAAGAAAAAATATTATAAAACAGCTGCTGCTGCTACTGTCGCGTTTAAAAAAAATAAAAACTTGATTTTGATTTTTAGAACGTTTGAGATTATGCTTATAAAATGAAATATGTTCTAAATCATACCTAGAAACTGTCTGGACAATCAATTAAACTTAAAACATCCAAACGAATTCAGATTTTTCCAAGAACAAATCGTTTGACCTTTTGAAACGAAATTTTGACTCGAAAATTCGAACTCGTTACTATGAATTGGGATATGAAATTTTGCAGGAAGTTTGAGTGATTGATTCCTAACAAGACTGCATTTACGGATTTTGTATTGGATTTCAAAATCGTGATTTTGTATATTGAGTTCAAGAACAGCTTACGATAAGAAAAAAAATAAAAATAAATAATATCTATTTAATTTTGATAATTGATTGGGAGGGTGTCGACTGGTTTTCCATAATACTGAATTGGATCGATTTTTATAACACAATTGTGTGTGTCGATATGCTAAGCATGATCAAACAGAAAATATAAAAAAAAAATAAAAGCAGAAATACTAAAAATCACTAACAAATATAAAAATTATAATGCAGAGATCACAATCAATTAAAAGCAAGTTAGTGATATACCTAAATTAGGTATCTGTATCTTTTTTTTTACTTAATAATTAATAATAATAATATTAATAATAATTATTATTATATTAATAATAATACATGATAATCTTTATAATAATTACAAAAAAAATGATAATAATAGCTATGATATTCAATTTTAATGATAATATAAATTATATTATTAATAATAATAATTATGTTATTAATATTAATAATAATTTAAATTATGTTAATCATAATGATAATAATAATAATTCTGATAACAATAATATTAATAATGATGACAATACTGATAATGATAATTGTTAGTAATGATAACAATAATACTAGTAATAATAATTTTCATATTAATAATAATATTAAGAATACTAATATTAATACTAATAATAATAAAAGTAATAATATTATCTTGTATAAAGTTTTACATTTTTAATTATAACGATTAAGTCGTATTATATTCCAAGTTTTAAAATTATTTGTTTGTGAATCGTCGGAATCCGTTCGAAGTTATATGAAATTATATAAAGATTTTTGCTTAAATTTTGTTCGAAATTTCCGGGTTGTTATAGTACCTACCCGTTAAAAGAAATTTCATCCCGAAATTTAGTTGTTGCCATCAGTCGGCGTTGTTTGTAAATAGGTGAGGATATTTGCATTTTATTTGGTCTTCACGTTCCCAGGTATGCTCGGGGCCTTCCGTGAATTCCAACGGATAGAATATTGTGTTGTTTCAAGGGTTTAAATCATACGAATCCATAAATTTTACGAAGTGCATTTTGTTATTAATGCAGAGGTTACCTAAAGGATTTAACAAGAGTGTCATTGATTAGGTTTTCTCAAAAAGGATTGATGATGTTTTACAAGTCATTTCAGTACATATGAAATGTGTTATGAATAATATTGAGCTCATTTAAAACCTTGAGCATTTATGCCACAATATTAGGGCAGACAAATAGATAGGAGTTCATGAAAATCATAGTCATGAAATTTGATAGAGATCGTCATTATTTACAACAAGAGTGATGAATTAAAGTTTTATCGACATTAAATAATATGGATAAAGTAATTCGATTATAGAAAGAGTATAAACGAAGCTATCGCAAAAGAGTAAATGAGAAAATTAAATGTTCGCTTTAACTTTTGATATGGTTTAAAGTTGATTTCCGTAATTCAAGGGATTAAAGAAATCTTCGAAATCTTTATAAGATTTGATTTTCCGGTAATTACAGAAATTAGGATTTTCTTTAATTAAATGCGTGAAATTGTCTTGATTGACGTGTCTGGAATTTAGCTATAAATTAGCTTCTTCCGTTTCATTATCTTCACCACTTCTATACTTTCTTTCTCAATTCATACTTTCAAAAGTTTTGTTAATATGCTCAATCCAGTTCTTGTTCTTGACCTTATATTGGTTATCGCCACAATCATCCTTCTTTTCCAACTCCTACCAGAGGAGTCTGTTTACTTCTATTATGCTCTAGGATTTATTGTGTTTTTAGTTCTCCCGTGTCTTTATATTGCTATACGCATTGATATACACGGTTTGTAATTTTAGTATCGTTATCGAGCTTTATATTTTCCCTTATATGTCGAAGCTCTTTGCCTTTTTGTTCTCCTCTCGATTCTAAGTAAAGCGAGTAATGGTCCAGAATTCATAGGTATGAAGTTTCGGATGGACCTACTGTTCTAAGCGTAATATCACGATTTGATTTGGTAAATTACCAGAATTGCTGAGAATAGAACTATCAAGAATATATTTTCTTGATATGTTCAGAGATTTAGTAGAATGTAAGAGTCGTGTAACATGGCAAATGATGATTATAAAATCTACGAATCATCATCTTCCATTAAAAATTTAGCATGACTAACTGTAATATAATCACGTTGGCCTGACATCATTATATTATACTAACTCATGCTTCAATTCCCAACACTACTTCAAATCATTTAAACTAAAACAGTTTCCTTTATGATGTGATAAAGTTATCGCAAAGAGATAATTAATTGCGGACAAGAATCGTTATGAAGATATCTTCAGAAATATAGAGGATATTTATAACGAAAGATACGGTTATATCTTAGAATTTCTAAGATCCAATGACGAGGAAAATTCTTTTGTTTCCTCTGCATTTAATGCTACCATATCTGAATCATTGGTTATCAATCCGAGATGGTTTCAAGAAATTTTATTTTTAGATGATTAAACGCTGATTGTAATCGTTAACAGATCTAATGGTTGCCGAATAGGCGTTATTGATTTTAAAAGTGAATGATAATTTTAGTGGTTTGATGTGATAATTCTTTGCAGAATACAAATGAATATAATTCGTGAATGTAGTGTTCTTTAGGAAGATAACACCTGCTAAAGCTTTACTTGAATCCCGATATGTTAATTTCAGAATGTGTAATTGATTTTGTATGAAGATGATTGTGTATCATTGTGAAGGTAGTGCGTATAATTAATGATTTATGAGTTGAAATTGAAGAATGTACAGTGTATTAATGTGAGATGTAAATATTTCTCGGATTTTACCTACCCGTTAAAATATTTTCACAATTAACAGTTTGTACAACAGAATTTACAATCTTTATGAAGATATACGTTCATATATGTATTCTTCAGATATAATCATGAATTTAATGAGTTAATATAATATTAAACTCATCTGATTTGAGGTTTGAACGAGAGTAAATAATCTCAAAAACCTTAGAGATTTCATAATTGCCGCGAAATATTTCGCTAATGAAGTTATGAATCAATACATTCATCGTTACACTTGATTTATTATGAAATGGAGTTTATTGTGTTGAAGCAGTGATTAACAATTGTTAAATCACTAACGAAGGGTGTACATCATAGCATATTAGTGATATGAATTAACCAAGTAGTACATACTAGTTGAGATTCACACGAAATTGCTTAGTACGACAAGATTTATTATTGTTCCAAATCATATATATATAAGGTATACATATATAATTCTTCACGAAGAATGAGTCAATACATCTTAACTCATTATTACTAATATTCCTTGGTATCTATGGGGCGTATCATGTTGATGTTTGAGGTACTGAGTGTGATGTTGAGGCGTGGAATGCGGATGTTGTTGTTGATGAAGCTGATGTTGTTGGTGGTGATGTTGATGGTATTCGTGGTACTGGTTATTCTGCTGGTGCTACTGCTGGTGTTCGTAGATTTTGCACCATATTCTCCAGAGCCACTACTCGAGCGCGAAGCTCGTTGACTTCTTCTACTATTCCGGGATGATTGGCGGTTGGAACAAGGGGGTGAATAAGATCTAGAATCTTTGATATTATATATTCGTGACGGGATACCCTGGAAAGAAGAGATAAAATGGTGTTTCGGACTGGTTCGCCGGTAAGTGCTTCAGGTTCTTCGCCAAGAGGTGAATTTGGTTGGTGAAAGGGTTCACCTTCTTCTTGCCTCCATTGATTGAGTCGGCTACGAACCCATCCCCAATTCATCCAGAATAGATGATGGCTGATTGGTTCGTTTGTTCCGGTTACGCTGCCGTGGGAGCTCGAGGAGTTAGAAAAATTGATATTATGTGTTTGGAATAGGGTTTGATATGAAATGGGTATTGAATACTGAATGATATATTCGTCTCCTTGAATACGTATTTATAGCAAAAAGATTTCCGTAATTTACGGAGGAATTTAGAAAAAGTGTTAGACAAAGTCTATCGGGATAAATATGATAAGATATGATGTGTCATCCATTTATGTAATAATGGTGGTATGAAGTGTTGAGATTTGTAACCTGATATTGATTAAAGAATTTCAATTCGTCACCTGTGATAACCTAGTGATATTTTCCAGGTCGCAAACCGATGCATAAAGGCATAAGATACGTGAGTGTTTGAAGTAGCAGGAGCTTGTGGACGAATCATTATCTTTAATAATATAAGGGTGTATAGAAGTTTGATAAATCTGATAGGTTATAAAAAAAAAATTAAGTGGAATAAAGATGAATATGATATAAACGAAACACTTCATTTTATTAAGAACGAGGCTTTAAACAAGCCTTCTTATTACACGATTCGGGAATAGAAATAGTTTAAGGCCTAGCCTTTACATAGATAGAAAATAGGAAAAATAACTAGGAAATATTAAGATTGAAGTAGTCTTCATATTTCTTCTTCTCGTCTTCAACCTCATTCATAAACTTCTCAAACTTGTCGTTCTTCTCCTTTTGTTCCTCATAAAGATACTCGAGGTTATTATAAAGATTAGAAACATCATTGTTGATTACATGGTACATGTAGTCCCTCATAGAAAGTTGATCATTCATGTGGTGTTCCTCCATCTTAAATCTAATGTCAACATCTTCTCTCAAATAGGCAAGAGATTGTTTTTCCCAGCGGGTATTGCGTTCTTCATCGTCCTTTACTTTCATCACCTTCTTCATTACTTTTTCTGTGTTATACTTTACAAGTTCTTCTAGCCTTTCGGTTCGATTTTCGAAGGATTTCATCATGATCTCTTTCAAGTATTTTGTTTTCTTTCTCTAAGTTATTTAGACGCGCCTCTATCTGAGCGATGTTTTCACGAGATGGTGAGCTAGCCCTTTTTGATGGACTGGCTTCATCAGCAGTAGCGGTTTCAGTTTGTTTTCTCTTTAGAGATAAGTTTTTAGACGATTCCTCAATAGGCTCTTTTTCGGGCTCGTAGCCTGAGTAGTCACCATTGTAGTTAGGAAGGCTTTGAATAGCTTCCCATTCAAAAGTACTCGTTGGTGTGTATACCGGTGAGTGATTAGAGCCAGAGTCAGCAGAATCAATAGGTATCGCATTTGAATGTGGTGGCATAATTGGAGAGTAGACAGAATTCTCTGATTGGCTCGGCATTCTAAGAAATATTAAAGAATTTAATAAGCATAGTTTCTAAGGCATATTGTAGCATTTAACAGTTAAAGGCAACAATTGAAGGCACTATGGTCAAGAAAATTTGTAGTCCTACATTGCTAAGGTACCTAATGGTATAAGGTACACATAAAATGCAATCCTGGTTCTCTACAACAGTTTGCTCTGATACCAATCTGTGACACCCCCAAATAGGGCCTGGGGTATTTGTGTCTTAATTATATCAAATCACAGTTGTATAAACGAGAACGACTCTACATGAGACGTTTTGTTGAGTTTTGCAGCGGAAGATAAATATGTCTTTAATTGATATGATATGTAATGAAGACTCCAAGCATAGCAAGCAATCATCATCAAAGCAGTAGATATACAGCGGAAGCAATATTTAAGTACCTGAGAATAAACATGCTTAAAAAGTCAACACGAGGTTGAGTGAGTTCATAGGTTTGTAATAAATAATGATTTCAGTAATAGATATAGACCACAAGATTTAGTTTGTAAAGTTGATCTCCTGTAGGATCAAAAGTTATGCCAGTGCATGATATTTAGACTAAACGTTGTTTGCCCCGTGACAAGTTATTCTGTCCTTGTCGTTTTAATTTCATTATTAAGTAATACAAAGACTTAGTCAAATGTATCGGGGACGTTACTCCCGATAGGCCTATCCCTAATAATTAAGAATGCCGCAGCAATTAAAAATATCACTGTAGGGACTTAGTCGAACATAGCCGGGTATAGCATAGTTTAATAGTTGGTATTGATATTAAGACTAGACTTTCAAGTTTGTCCCGTAACAAGTTATTGTTAATACTTGTCAGTTGGGGACTTGCTGGTCATAGCCCAACATATCACAGTTTAATAGTTGGTACTTGTGTCTAACGTATAAAACAGTTATAAAAGTTGCGCATGTATTCTCAGCCCAAAAATATAGATAAAAAGGGAGCTATGAAAACTCACGATATTGTATTTTCGTATTTCGTAGTAATTACACATATGATGGCACTGAACAAGTGCAGAGTTGTCCTCGGATTTATGAACCTATATCAAGTATATATATTAAAGTATATAATGACAATTAACCAGTTTATATATATTAATATTATTAATATACTTCTTATATTAATAATTAATTACTTAATTAGCTATATTCATTTTATATATTTTAAATTAATATATATCATATTTAAAGTATATGATTTGTCGTTTATTATAAATATCATATTTTTGGATGTTTAGACATATCATGTCATGTATTAAAACTTAATATATATTTGTTTTCAATATTTGAAATAAGCATTTAATGTTAATTTAGAAAGGTAAATTAAAATATTTTAGTATTAGTAATAATAATCATAAAAATAATGATATTAGTGTTAATGTTAATAACTTTAATAATAATTGTAGTGATAATAAGGTTACTAAAATAATAGTGATAATGATTATTCTAATAATAATAGTGATAGTTTTTATTGATAATAAAAAGATAATTTTAGTAAAATGTTACTCTAAATGAAAATGCTAATTTTTAATAAAATGATAGAGTTAAAAATAATGATACTGATAATAATAGTAACTAATCAATTTACTACGAATGATATTAATGATAATAAGTTTAATAATAAAAATACTAATAATAATAATAATAATAATGTTAATACTAATGATATGATAATACAAACTATATTAGTGATAATATTTTTAATGACCATGTTATTAACAATTAACAATAATGATAATATTTACCAATACAATAGTACTAGTTAGTAGTAGTAGTAATAATAATAATAATAATAATAATAATAATAATAATAATAATAATTAATAATAATAATAATAATAATAATAGAGTTGGAACTACCTTAGAAATTTTTCCTAAAAAAAATGCCCCAAGTCGGGCTCGAACCCGTGAAAACACTCCCAACCAATGCTTCGTTGCTTACTTTTCTGATTTATACACGTTTGGATTATATATAACCAATATTGTTTTCGTTTATTCTTTTTCTTCTTCCTCAAATAATGGATCGACCAAAGGAATCATCAAGACATTGGAATGGGTTTTTGGATTAGACAAAACATACACGATTTAAATAAGGTGATTGAGACTAACAGCAATCGATAAAAAGAAAAGAAAAAATATTATAAAACAGCTGCTGCTGCTACTGTCGCGTTTAAAAAAAAATAAAAATTTGATTTTGATTTTTAGAACATTTGAGATGATGCTTATAAAATGAAATATGTTCTAAATCATACCTAGAAACTGTCTGGACAATCAATTAAACTTAAAACATCCAAACGAATTCAAATTTTGCCAAGAACAAATCGTTTGACCTTTTGAAACGAAATTTTGACTCGAAAATTCGAACTCGTTACTATGAATTGGGATATGAAATTTTGCAGGAAGTTTGAGTGATTGATTCCTAACAAGACTGCATTTACGGATTTTGTATTGGATTTCGAAATCGAGATTTTGTATATTGAGTTCAAGAACAGCTTACGATAAGAAAAAAAATAAAAAAAATAATATCTATTTAATTTTGATAATTGATTGGGAGGGTGTCGACTGGTTTTCCATAATATTGAATTGGATCGACTTTTATAACACAATTGTGTGTGTCGATATGCTAAGCATGATCAAACAGAAAATATAAAAAAAATAAAAGCAGAAATACTAAAAATCACTAACAAATATAAAAATTATAATGCAGAGATCACAATCGATTAAAAGCAAGTTAGTGATATACCTAAATTAGGTATCTGTATCTTTTTTTTTACTTAATAATTAATAATAATAATATTAATAATAATAATAATTATATTAATAATAATACATAATAATCTTTCTAATAATTACTAAAAAAATGATAATAATAGCTATGATATTCAATTTTAATGATAATATAAATTATATTATTAATAATAATAATTACGTTATTAATATTAATAATAATTTAAATTATGTTAATCATAATGATAATAATAATAATTCTGATAACAATAATATTAATAATGATGACAATACTGATAATGATAATTGTTAGTAATGATAACAATAATACTAGTAATAATAATTTTCATATCAATAATAATATTAAGAATACTAATATTAATACTAATAATAATAAAAGTAATAATATTATCTTGTATAAAGTTTTACATTTTTATTTATAACGATTAAGTCGTATTATATTCCAAGTTTTAAAATTATTTTTTGTGAATCGTCGGAATCCGTTCGAAGTTATATGAAATTATATAAAGATTTTTGCTTAAATTTTGTTCGAAATTTCCGGGTTGTTATACCGGCAAAAGTGTGGGCGGAATATTTGACCTTATCTTGGTCTTGACAACCGCTTATGCTATAAACGGCTTCCGTTTGTTCGAACCATCGGGTGAGAGTAACCGGTCCCCCGGTCCCATCAAAAGTATGAGGTTTGCATCCCATGAAAGCTTTATAGGAGCATCCCTCGTTTGAATTACCGGCTCCACTGTTGTTGTTGTTATTGTTGTTGTTGTGGTTGTTGTTATTGTTGTTGTTGTTGGATGAGTGACCGGCCATGGCCGCATCCATGGCGGTGGGTATCATCCGTTGAAGGGCTTGTTCGGGAGTCTCATGGCATGGCACACGGCGAGGAGGCATTGTTCCTTCAAAACACAAGAATACCGTTGATTAGTATTTTCAATAATACTAATCATGATATGGAATAAGGATAGAGAGAAAATTTTCCTTGACTCGTCTTAAATTCTTTATGTCATAATGTCGGAACGTTCATATGAGTCGCCGTAATATAATCCCGGAAATTATATTACCCTGATTCATATGTGCATTCGACATTAATTCATATAGTCAAGGTGACATGTCAATCAAATTAAACAACGTGAGATTAAGATGAAATAAGAGTAGATATGAGTGGAAACATTCGAGTATAAATGCATAAGTAGTCAAGTAATTCCTACTTCAAGTCTATATGCCGGTTGTAGTCTAGACTCACTAATGTACCCTATGACTCGGGGTTGACACCAATGAACTCTAAATCCCTACAACCAACACTCTGATACCATCTGTAGCGACCGACAAAATCGTCATTGACGGCGCCGTCTACTTAGGTCCCGTTACGTGGTCATAAGTCTTTAAAATGACGTTTGACCAAAATATGTCGCATTCATTTCAAATGTAAAAGTTTTTCAAGTTTACAAAGGTAGTTCCATGACTAGTTACATTACAATGTTTAACGTACAACTGAAACCTATGCGACACAATTTTGAAAGTAATCCAAAAGATGCTCCATGTATGCATATATACTCGACATCCAAGCAAGTATCAAAAAGAGTGCGGAAGCATGTATCACATAGCGTTTAAGGACCTGAGAAAACATATAGAAAACTGTCAACGAAAAACGTTGGTGAAATCATAGGTGTATTAGTAACGTTGTTTTTGAACCACAAGATTTAATATAGTTGATTATCCAAATCGTTTGTATTCCAAAAGTATGTTCGCGAGCACCCAATTATCAAGACTTAACTGTTTTGTACCCTGTTACGTAGTGTTAGAACATACACTATACTCGAAAATATATTTCATCCGCTAACGGTAGCGAACCGTCCGAATGAGGCTCGTCAAGCCCATGTGATCACATAATATAAGTTGCAAGTGTAACTAATGATAATTGAATTGAGGCTTTTTGTTCAAACTCGCACGTGGAATGTTTGTTTTCGTACTTGTGTTCAAAGTATAAAAGTATGATAAGTATATGTTTCTCATCCCATAGTTTAAAGCGTAAAAGTTGTTGAAAAGGTGGGACTATGATCTCACCTTGAGTGCAAGCATATAAAAGTACTTCACAAGTAAATGTGTGCAAGGACGAATGCTAGTCTTGAACTAAACAAGTAGGTCGTATCAATAACGGTAAACACGATTGGTCAAAGTGTTCAATTAGTCCTATGGCTCGCTACGACTCGATTATAATAGCATTTGAATCAAATTGTCATGTTTCATGCAAGGTACAAGTATAAAAGCATGTTAGAATGATTGCATAAGTATTTGGTTAAGTTTGATTAAAAGTCAACTTTGGTCAGGTCAAAGTCAACGAAAAAGTCAACACATTCGGGTCGGGTCCCGAACTATTTTTCTGAGGTTTTTATTCATATATAAGCATGTTAGAATAAGTTACATGTGAATCGGAGGTGCGTAGCATAGCAAACATTTTTCGTAAAAGTGTAGGCTTGGTCAGAACCCAAACACAGCAAATGCCGCGCCGCGACCAAAGAGTGCCGCGCCGCGGCAATCAACGTGATCTGATGCCTGGTCTGTTTCAATTTTCCAAGTCTCAAACTAATTTTCATTTAAACACAAAACGCAAACCGTAAACTCTTACGACACGTATCTTATATCGTTTGAAAGGTAATTTGACAAGGAACACAACTAAACATGTTTCAACAATCAAAAACATCATTTGCAAATATCGAGTTTCCAAATTAAATGATCAATTAATGCTCATCATTAATGCTTCAATTTCATAAATGCACAATTATGATTCAGGAATTAAATGCACACATGTGATACGCCGTTTCGTAGATAATTACGCATACCATGCAATTAAACACTTACATTTAACATTACAAAGCATTTAATGCATCAAAGATCACATTTAAGGCCACCAAACCCTAACTAACAATCACAAATTTAATAATTTTGTTTATGAAGCTAATCCATGCCAACCTACCTACCAAATTGAAGCTAGTGATGCTAGTAATACATTTAATACATGCATTTTTAACATCTAACAACATTTAAGCAACCAAAACTCAAGATCAAACAAACCCATTTCAAGTTTAAGGTAGTTACATCCAAATGACAAGAACAAGCATATAAATCATATATTCATGTTAGACTTGAGCCATAGACAATAATTAACACTTTTATAAGTTAAAAACATCAAGAACAAAGAATCTAGTGATTTTAGAAAGTTACCCAAACTTGATGTAATCGGTATGGAATCGAATAGGAAGTTGCAAGGATTCCGAATATGTAATTTGTTTGGATTGGTGCTTGCTCGATTTGATTTAGATGATGAATATTTGGATTGGTGTTTGAGAGAATTTAGTGAAAGTATTAAAGAAAAAGGAAAATGAAATGGAAAATGAAAAGAGGTGGTGGGTGTTGACTAGTCCATCTAGTCACACCTTTGATCAATTGGCGAAACTAGTCCCTCGAGTTCGGTTGCGGGTGCGTGAATTACCTAAACGAGATAATTTAGAATCGATATTAACGGAAGGTGTTATAATTATATAACGGACTTTAAAATAGTTAAACGGAAAGCAAACGGAAAAAGGCGGGATGTTACACTAACCACCGGAATTTCACGAATGGATGGTGGCTCTTCGCGAGTATCAACTACATAGGCAAGAAAAGCCATACCACCACTATTAAGAAAACGACGTGCCCGTCCAAG
The DNA here is from genome assembly GCF_046630445.1 of Rutidosis leptorrhynchoides. Classification (NCBI taxonomy): domain Eukaryota; kingdom Viridiplantae; phylum Streptophyta; class Magnoliopsida; order Asterales; family Asteraceae; genus Rutidosis; species Rutidosis leptorrhynchoides. Next base: position 150,289,563 of record NC_092339.1, read on the forward strand.
AGTGCATATCGGCACAAGTCTTCTCCGTCTCTCGCCATGAATAATTAGTTCTCCCCCTCTTGGGGTCTTTACCCTAATAGACTTTTCATGGCATGCAATATCGGCTCTATAACGATCGAGCCAATCCATACCAACGACAACATCAAACTCACCCAAAGTCATCGGAATGAGATCAATTTTAAACGTTTCGGAACCGAACACAATATCACAATCATTACAAACATCAACCCCTAGCACCGTCTTACCATCCGCTATTTCAACTTCTACCGGATGACTTAACTTAGCTAGCGACTTATTAAGTTTAGGCACAAATTTTGGAGAAACAAACGATAAATTAGCACCACTATCAAATAGGATCCTTGCCGAATTAGATTTAACCATGAAAGTACCTGAGACAACTTTGTTAGATTGCTTGGCCTCATCATTAGTCATCAAATAATTGCGTCCCCTAGCCGTACCCACCGCCTTTTCTAACCGTTTAACATGATCGCTGTTTGTCATGACCCGGAAAATTTTGACTAATTTTAAACCAAACTCTCGATACGATTTAATATTTTTATACGATAAGAAAAGTCTGTTATGTTGCGTCTCAAAAATTTTTGAACTGTTTCATATATTGACTTGACTTTCGACCATTCCTAACGATTCACGAACAACTATTTGTAAATAGATATGTGTGTATATATATATAATAATAATTTGAAATATTATATGATTTAGTTGTTAGAACTAATTATGTAAAATAATATATGATATAATAAAATTTATTATTAATATGTATATAATTATTAAGCGATAGTAATACTAGTTTGTCATCTCAATTGTTATTAAATAAGTAAAATAAACATAAGAGGATTTGAAATTTAACATTATTTAGTAAATAAGTTATGAAAATCATATGTAATAAAATAACTATCTTTCTAATTTAAATTAGAAATTTTAAATACTATATAGTACACATATTAACTGGGACGAAGTACATAATAAATTAGATAGTCAATAGTTGAGTCATAAAAATTTGATGACTTTTGTGAATCTGTTTAGTTATATTTTATTTCAAACTAATTAGACTATTGAACCACTTTACACCATATCACCTGGTTGTTATATTCGTTTTAAGAGTATTATGAAAGATTAAAATATTAAAAAGAAAACATTACACAAATTGTGTTTAGAACTTGTGATTTATTGCTCGTATAATGTTTCAATATTTTAAATAAAGTGACAACCAAGTCAAAAGTTGGCAGTGATACATGAACGGAACCTAGCTCCATTTGTTCCATCAACCACCACTTGTTAAATTCTCTATTATTAATATCAATTATTTGCAAGAAAAGCAAAAAGTATCCACATGGTTGTTGTCGACCAAAAACACAAAAGGATGGGACAAGTTGTTTTCTTTCTTATCTAAATATACACTCACAACTCACTATATCCATAAATCCATATATCATGATCATAATCTACCAGGATTATCGATTACTAATACTGCTTTTGCTTCATTCCTGTTGAATGATCGAACAACTAAAATCACTATCCACCACCTTAGACCATTTGATCAATGTGATGCTTGTTTGCTTCGGTCATCAAGCCAACTGAAAACCCAAAATCATAACCATAACCAAGACCACCTCTCCTCCGCCATCAACCACCGTATGATCATCACCTCAATCACACCATTCTCTCTCTACAACTCACCATATTTAACTATTTAAAAACCACCAACGAAACCATAAAACTGCTGCAAACACATTAAATATAATTCTATTTCGGTTTACTCCTACTTATTTTGATCGACACCTAAAGAACCACAACAACAACCAACACCACAATCACACCATCATCGATAAACTCACATGATAGGGTACGGTTATTGTACTGCTGCTGCTTCTGCTTCTCTCGTTAGAACCACAATATCAAAACCAACCCAACCACCCCTTCTTGCTCGATATAAACCCAACCCATATTGCTCGATCAACCTAACATATCACCATCTTCACCTTAATTGAACCATCGTCTTCTATCCCTCTCTTTCTTGTTTTAATTCGTGAAACCACCACATCAAAACAACCTAATTAATAACGTACGAAGGCTTCTATCTGGATTTCTATTTTAATTAAACACCTCACGAAAACCCTAAATATAACCTGCGCCTGTTTTCTTCTATTTCTATTTCTGTGTCTGTTTAAAAACCTCGCAAACCACCACCATCTCAATCTGCTAAAACTTTTGTGCTACTGCCACTCGTTTCTGTTTCCATTTTATTTTTGTTGTGAATGAGTGAAGAACATGATTAAAGGGTAATGATAATGGTTTGATAATGATAAGGACACAGTGAGTGGATGACGAGATGATGATTTGATGATGACTTGATAGTGATCGATTGATACAGATATTTTTTTTATTGTTGCTGAGTTAGACGAATCCAATGATTCACACACATATCTTATTTTGATTAACTGGATCGATATTAATATTAATGGACTACTTAGGGTTTTTCATCTTGGGCCGTATACTTGTTAAATGGGCTTGTGTACACTTGGACCGAATAACTCTTGGTTGTTGGGCCAAGACTAAAATCCTGCTGGGCCGAAAGAAGTGAGGCCAGATGGATTATAAAAAAAATTAAATTGGGTTACAATTCTGAAAAAGAGTGACACTGAAATGGTTGGGCATGTTGGTTATAATCAAGAGGTCTTGAGTTCGAGTCTGGGTAGAGGCGTTTATTTTTTCTAAGGCTTGATACATTAAGGTAGTCTTTTTATCATTTTTTTTATTGTTATTATTATTATTATTACAAAAATTATTAATATCATTATTATTTTTATTATCATAAGTATTAGTATTATTATTATTATTATTATTATTAGTAAAATTATTATTTTTATAGTTATTATTATTATTAGTGGTATTATTATCATTATAGTTATTAATATAAATATTAGTATTATTATTATTATTAGTAAAATCATTATTTTTATAATTATTATTATTATTAGTACTCATTATTATTAAAAGTATCACTTTTATAAAAATTATTATTTTTATAACTATTATTATTATTATTATTATTATTATTATTATTAATATTATTATTATTATTATTATTATTATTATTATTAATATTATTATTATTATTATTATTATTATTATTATTATTATTATTATTATTATAGGATGAAACAACTTTTTATTTAGTATTATCATTCTATCAAACAAATACGTATTTGAAACATATATACAAAGTATATATAAATATATAACAATTGAAATAATATATATTATAAATATCAATACATCATTTGTGTGATTACAAGTATATATGTTAATAAATATACTTGATATAGGTTCATGAATCCGAGGCCAACCCTATACTTGTTCAATATCGTCCTATGTATTTTTACTACAAAATACAGTATGGTGAGTTTCATTTACTCCCCTTTTAATTGCTTTTGCAATATATATTTTTGGGCTGAGAATACATGCGCTGCTTTTATGAATGCTTTATGAAATAGACATAAGTACTTAAAATATATTCTACGTTGAGTTGTACCACTGGCATACTTCCCTGTAGCTTGGTAACTACTATTTACATGCGGTATTGTAAACGCGAATCCTGTTGATAGATCTATCGGGCCTGACAACCCCAACCGGACTGGACGACCAGTATTCAACGGTTGCACAGTACTTCGTTTCAGTTACTACACTTGGTACAGTGTAGTGAGATTTCATAATAAAGGGAATATGCGACGTTGATTAAATGTTAAGTATGGTTACCAAGTGCTCAACCACTTAGAATATTTTTATTAAAACGTTTATATAAACAAAAATCTTGTGGTCTATTAATATATTGAAATGATTGTTATGATAAACTAATGAACTCACCAACCTTTTAGTTGACACTTTTAAAGCATGTTTATTCTCAGGTATGAAAGAAATCTTCCGCTGTGCATTTGCTCATTTTAAAGATAATACATGGAGTCATACATGCCATACTTAGGACAGTACCTCGCAATTAGGACCAGGTGTTGATGACTTCGTCCAGGTGGATTAGGACGGGTTGTTACAGTGTTCAAATCGGGACACTCTAGCCTTCGTTGCCCTTCTTTACCACAGTTATAACAAGTAAGTTTGCTCGGCGCCTTGGTACAATCACAGGCCAAGTACCCCCTTTGATTACAATTGAAACACGTGGGTCCATAACTCAAAGAACCACCCTTCTTCACGCTATCAGCACTTTCGGAACCTTTCTTGAACTTTTTGTTTGAAAAGTTCGAATGACTCGAACATTCAAATTTTCTCTTAGAGAAAGAGAAATTGCTTTGCTTTGGGACTTCTGGTTTGAAGCCCCAGGCTAACTCAAACAATTTCTCAAAAAACTTAGCCATTCCCCGACTAATCTTACGCTTTAACTCATCGCTTAGTGTACGATAAAAATCTAGCATCAACTTGTGATCATCGCTAACATACTCCGAGCAAAAACGAGTCTTTGCCAAAAAGGTCGACTTGAGGGTAACCAAGTCCATTGAACCTTGTCGCAAATTGTGCAAATCGTCCCGGATTTTATCAAGGTCGGAAGGAGTTCGGTATTCTTTGAAAAATTCCTTTTTGAACTCTTCCCACGTCAAGCTCATGCATTGCTCTTCACCATAAAACTTAATTTTATCGTCCCACCACAACTTAGCCTCTTCACGTAACATGCTAGAACCATATCTCGTCTTTTTTTCGAGAGGACATTCCGCGATACGAAAAGCCCCCTCGATGTCGGAGATCCAACACGTGCTTTTCAACGGATCTCGTACCCTATTGAATATAGGAGGTTGAGCATCCTTGAAATTTTTGTAGTAGAAGTCTCGCCTTCCATAACCACCATTACCATCTTCCCCTTCACCACGAGGATGAATGTTTCTAGCTTCTAATGCCTCCTTGATCGCGGCATTCATTCGCTCATTGATCATTTCGGTTACTTGCCCATCAACCGATTCTTGGAAAACCTTTCTGACATCGTTGAGAAATTCCGCTTTTAGCTTTTTAAAGATGGCCTCTACCTTGGCCGTGAGTTCAATGTCCTCGCTCGTGCCTCCATCATTGGTATCATGACCATTTCTCATCTTCATTCTACAAAACAGAATAGGTTAAACAACGAAACGAAGGACAAGTCATAAATATACCACACCGCTCTATCTTGCTCAACAATCGTCGTACATCGCTTGCTTGACACAACTTGAACCCGTAACAATGGTAGCTAATCATTGTTACGCGAGCATGTCGCATTAACTCGCTAGTACAACGTCTATCTCGCTTGATGATTTCAAACACAACACAAAACAATTAGTACAAGGTTAGTCACATAACCTAAGCACTAACCACACCCGGTCCGACCCGTCTCCTACAAGTCCCGCATAAAGCGCATACACAATAAAGTCTAAGTCTAGGCACCTATCTCAAGTCGCCTAAATCCCTTAGACCATGCTCCGATACCACTTGAAACAACCCAACCTGTATTCAACCGAATATTTTTTTTTTTATATTAACGATCATTACGTGCCATTGGAATGATATAAACCATTCCATACAACCCATTAAAATGTACAACAAGTTTAATGTTTACAAAAGGCACTAAGGCCATTAATCAAATGTAATACGAGTTCGACCCATTTGAAATGATAGTTTTAATCCAAACTACTCCCGGGCATGGTTTGGGGATAAACTACCCAAAAGCATTAGGTCATCATCCAAAAGCTTTAACTAGCATGCATCATGGGAATCTAATGCCCAATAACCCCTTTTCCTTTCTCCGTGTTCGCACCTAAAAATGTAAATAACGAGAGGGTAAGCTAAAGCTTAGTGAGTGCAATAATTATACATATACATATATAACCTACTTACTTGCAACCACATACACAATATCGTATACAAACTTGTAACTCAATAGCATGTCATCATACTGGTAATACTAACAAGTTGTACAATATCACAAAACCGCATTGGCATATACTCAACACAATTTTTATATATAATATGTTACACAATCAACAAACCCCCATATGGTTAACCATGAACGCTATGGTGCTACCGGCTCGATGGTTCACACCATACGCCTTTAAGTCATACTCTTTTATAGTGCTACCAGCTCGATGGTTCACACTTTGTTTTATAGTGCTACCAGCTCGTGGTTCACACTTTGATGCTACCGGCTCGATGGTTCACATCATAATTTTATAGTGCTACCGGCTCGATGGTTCACACTTTAATACTACCGGCTCGATGGTTCATATCAAAATTTTATAGTGCTACCGGCTCTTTGGTTCACACTTCGGCGCTACCGGCTCGATGGTTCACGCCTTATTTTATAGTGTTACCGGCTCGATGGTTCACACTTTGACACTTGTCACATACATGTTATGGCACTACCGGCTCGATGGTTCATACCATAACATTCACAAATAAATACGCCATATACACATACGTATAATTACTCCACTCACCTTATAGACTAGGCGATGAATTAACAATTCCGCAAGCTTCAAAGTGAAGTACCTAATACAATAAGTACAATTTCAATACACCAACATTTACCACTTAAGCATTTAATGACCATTTACACCAAAATTGCCCATTAATGGCTAAGACCCATTATAAATCACTAAAAGCTAGTGATTAGAGTCTACTAACACCAACTAACATAAACTATGGGTATTTCATACCCATTTCACCCAATTAGGTCAACCATGACTCATTTGACCCATTTTAACACTTATACACACAGACTTGGTCAAACTTAACCCTTTAACAAGCTTTCATCATTTACAAGTGTGTTAGTGACTAGCAACTCAATTTAATACTTACAAAACTCAATTCATAAGACCAAAACCCTAGATTATAGCTATTAGGGCTTTCTTACATCAATATTACCCAAATTTACCCATTTAACCCCAAATGGGTCTTACAAGTCTCAAATGAACAAAACCCTAGCCATAATTTAACTAAAACTCAAAACATGGAGTTAAGACTTACCAACACTATTGGATCGTAGCTAAGAACAAGGAGAACAACTTTACTTCTTGCTCCAAAGATCGATTCACGATTCTTCACTCTCAAATCTTACTTTTAATTTAAATGGGTTTTATGTTTTAAGAGTAAATAGAAGAAGAAAAGAGAAAAGAAATTGAATAAATGAGATAAGTGGTTGAGGTTTAATGCTCCAATCAGATCTAAACGCAAAAAGACAAAAATACCCTTAGACCACCCCTTTTTAAATAGGAAAAAGGGTCAGATCTGCAGCTTTGTCGCGTCACGACCTCAATTGTCGCGGCGCGGCAATACACTGGATTTTCGAGCTGTCTTAGTCCACTCCTGACTTTGATTTGCTTTATTTGTCGCGGCGCGCCCAAGAGCCTCGCGACGCGGCAATGGCCTACAACTGACCATTTTGACAACTTAACACAACTATCGATTTATTCGACTTGTACACCTCGTTCACGCTTCCTATATACGTTTAAACTTCTTCTTTAAGTCTCACATGACTTAACACTATCAAAACCCATGCATATACTTATACATGCATACATTCTCAAACATATATATATATATATATATATATATATATATATATATATATATATATATATATATATATATCTCTCGCATACAACAAGTTAACACTCTAAATCGTTTAATCACATAAACAAGCGAATTATAAACGTTCTAACGATTAAATAAGTACCTTAAGACACGTATAAAGAAAACGGGATGTTACATTTCTACTTCGATCGTCGACTTTATTATAGTTGGATACAACCGTAGTCCAAAACGAATCGGCCGAATTTCCAATTTTCGGATTTTCCGTCGCATCGAACCAACGTTCGGCCAAAATTACTTATTCTTCCGCAGTCCAATGCATTAATTGACGTTTCGGCTTTTCGCTTCCTTCGGCTACTTTAGCTTTTCCCTTTCTTTTAGCTTTTTGTTTTTCGGTCTCGGGTTGTGTTTCGGGTACGCTTTCAGGCGTCAGTTGCGTTATATGTTGTGGCAAATTGTATGGAAGTTGTTGTTGTTGAGATTGTGAAAAGAATTGTTGTTGGGGGATAGGAAATTGTTGTTGTTTATAGTATTGATGCATGTTTTGATATTGTAATTGTTGTTGAAATGGTAGTGGTGGTGGTTGAACAAATTGTAATTGTTGTTGAAATGGTGGTGGTGGTTGAACAAAATTTTGTTGTTGAGAAAAACTAGTTTGGCTTGGAGACGAATTGCTAGCTTGGTTCGATGATGAATGATTCGGTGACGGGATTGGATTGTTTAGCATATGGTTAAAGAAATCGTTGTTATTTTGTTGAGACATTTTTTTTTTGAATGGAAGATTGGGAGTGTATAAAAATGTTTGCGTTTAAATAAAGATTGAGAGTGTTGAGTGGGTTGAGTGATTTTGTTTGGTTAATATGTGTATGTATATATAGATAAGTAAATAAATATGTAAAAGAAAAAAAAACACAAATTGAATCGGTAGCCATTGGGGAAAAAAACAAAAATAAAAAACAGTGGGCCCCACAAAGAGCCGTTAGAAGAGGGTGAGGGGAATGGCTGGCGGGTTAGGTGGCGGTTTGGTGGTGGTGGGGGTGAGCCACTTGGCGGTCGGTGGCGGGTTCAGTTACGGACCACTACATGTGCCTTAGTGTGTTAAGTTTAAATGGTTAAACCAAAACCAATGGCTTTTTAAAAGGATTTCAGAATCCAAACCAGTAGTTATGGGGGCCACAACTTTAATGTGGTGACTAATATGTAATTAGTTCTAATAATAATAATAAAATAATAATATATAGTTATCATCATCATCATAACTATATAACCATAACATCTATTAAACAATTCAATCATCTTTAGTCAATCATATCATATTTCTATCATATAAATGCAATATCCAACATCAATAATGCAATACAATACATACATACATGTGTATACATACATATATTTTTTTATATATAACAGTTGAGATCATTCAATATAACTTGAATAATTCAATCAAATAGTACTTTTTAAACGTATGCATAAGTGGGTTCCCAACCCCACGTAGGTGACAACTGGCTTATACAATTAACCTAAACCACTCAAAACTTGCCACGTTTCACCTACCCTCTTACCCCCTTCTTTAGCAGCAAGTGCTTGTATTTTTGCAACTTAAAACCTCAAAGACTTTGGACATCTTCGTTTCTATTGGCTCTCACTTATTCTCTCTTTTTTTTTTTTTTTTTTTTTTTTTTTTTTTTTTTTTGTTATATTTTATTTTTGCATGTAAGTTGTTATAATGGAAAGATATGAAATAATAAAAGACATAGGATCTGGGAATTTTGGTGTAGCAAAACTTGTTATAGATATTTGTTCTGGTGAGCTTTTTGCAGTCAAGTATATTGACAGAGGTGAAAAGGTATATATAACTATTTTAATTTCTCTTTTTTATTTATGGTTTATGTTAAAATTTTGATGTATGAATTTTGGTTAATGTGCATGTGCATAATATATTCTTGAGCTAATTCTGAGTATATTTGCAGATTGATGAGCATGTTGAAAGGGAGATTTTGAACCATAGATTACTAAAACATCCTAATATTATACAATTTAAAGAGGTACTTTTTCATTTTCATTTCAAAACTTTTAAACAAGTTTATTGCTTTTGTTGTATTTCTTTTAAGAAACTTATAACTAATAACCCTTTTGGGTAATGAAAGGAGTGTTCTTCTGAATATGTTTTTTATTCGACTTTGAGTTTCAAAAGTCAACCTAGTTGACTTTTTGAAACAGAATAAACTCTGTTTCATGTGCATTGAAGGGTTGTACTCTGAATCCTATGCAGGTTTTGCTAACAGAAACTCATCTTGCCATAGTTATGGAGTATGCCAATGGTGGAGAGCTTTTCAAGCGAATTTGCATTGCTGGTAGATTCAGTGAAGATGAGGTACAATTTTTTATTTTGATCACTTTTTAATATTTCTAGCTTAAAACTTGAAAATGAGTTTGTTTTTAATCTTAAACATTTTTAGGCAAGATTTTACTTCAGACAACTCATTTCTGGTGTCAGTTACTGCCATTCAATGGTAATTTCATAGTTTTATTTGTGCATTATATTTTGAGGCCCAATATCAGTCATATAGACGAACATTAGCTTGTTAACAATATCTAATTTCATGTTGCAGCAAATTTGTCATAGAGATTTGAAGCTCGAGAATACACTCTTGGATGAAAGCTCAACGACCCGTCTTAAAATATGTGACTTTGGATATTCTAAGGCAAGAAACTATAATAATTAAGAGGTGGCAAACGGGTGGGTTGGTCGATTAGAGAGGTCAAGACAAGTATATATAGGTTGGAACCAAGATTGTAAAAGTTGCTAGTCAGGGACTAGCTAGTTGCTGGTCAGAACTAAATAGGGACTAATCGGTCAAGTAGAAATCTAGTTAGACGTTGATCAATTTTGACTTTGAACCGATTTGACAGAATAATTCTGCCTTTAACCGACTAAATTAGATTTTTGACAACTTTGACATAGAATAAATCGGCTAAGTCAGAGACTAGTCAAGGAATTTACGTCATACGGGTCTAGATGGGTTATTACGTTTAATATAATTATTATCAATTTTAACCAAAAAAAAAAAAAAAAAAAACTTACTATTTTTCTAACAAAGAGTTTTTGGAGTAAATGATTATACAAGTATACTTAAATAAGATGAAATTATTATCACCAGTATTATTCTATACGAAGATATTTTATATGCCATCTAACTTAACTATTTTACACTAAAATCGGTTCAGTCATCGGTGTTGCATTCCCAACCGAAATCAACAGTCGGGACGCCTGCCTACATTGCACCAGAAGTCTTGTCAAAAAAAGAGTACGATGGTAAGGTAAGTTTCAATAACAGTTGTACTGAAAAAAGATTGATTCTGTTAAATAATGACATTTTATTCTTAATCAGTTTGGTGAGCTATAAACATGAGTTGTTTGTTTAGATTGCAGATGTTTGGTCTTGTGGGGTTACATTATATGTGATGTTGATTGGTGCTTACCCTTTTGAAGATCCTGATGATCCAAGAAACTTTAAAAAAACGCTCATGGTGATGAGTCATCAACTAGTAGCATAAATTTCGTTCATTATTATGATTTAAAAAAGTCGCTTGCATGCTTTTATATGTTTGCTTATAGTAAACAACTTGTCATGCTTATTGCAGCGAATACTTGGTGTGCAATACTCAATTCCGGACTATGTTCGAGTTTCCATGGATTGTAAACATCTTCTATCTCGCATTTTTGTTGATAACCCCGAAAAGGTAAAAAGCCTTGACAATATTGATCAAATTTAAACTTAAAGCTAATACTACATATATGCCATCCAAAAAAAATCACAAATTAAATACAACCAAAATCGTGATTGTTTTTGCATGACCTACAAAGTGACATCTTGGTCTAATGTTCAAGTTAATTTTCATAATATGTTTTGGAACTGATTTGTAATGTAGCATTGATATTTTTAACATCTTGATCTATAAGCAGAGAATTACAATTCCAGAGATAAAAAAGCATCCGTGGTTCGTGAAAAACATGACATCCGATGTTACAGATGAAGACGAGTCTAGTTTGGACGTCATGAAAACAATTACGCCGTCTCAAAGCATCGAAGAAGTAATATCAATAATACAAGAGGCGAGAAAAGGTACCATAGATTGCAAACAAGAGGGACAATTTGTAGGAGGTGAAAGTATGGATCTTGATGATGAAATAGACTATGATGAGCTTGAAGAAGATGTTGATACAAGTGATGATTTTGTGTGTGCATTGTAAGTGTTGGTCTCTTGCATACGCAGTCCAAAAATGATTTTGTGTTAAACAATTGACAATTCGAGGCATTGTTTATGATTGTGATTATGATTGTTATGGAAGCAATTAAAGTTTAGCGGAATGTATATCTTTTAACTTAAGTATTACTGTAGTTCAGAGTGTTAGGAGTCACTTAATGATATATTAAATCATGATGTTCTCCTTAAACAAATTAATAGGAAAACCGTGTGGTGTTTGACAAGTTTTGAATATTTTAAAGCAACAAAATGAGAGGCCTTTCAAATTTTCAAATTGAGTAATAATCTTTCACAATCATATAGAGATTGCTGAAGGGATACACTATTTATAGACGTTTAAGCCTGTGATTATTAAACATATTTTTAGTGATTCATTTTCTATGGGACTTGCTGATTTTGGACATGTTTGTTTCTTAAGATCACTGTTGACTATCACCAACATTCTTTTGAGTGGTGACTATTGATGCATCGGCTTTTTATTTTCAGAACTGAATGAAAAATGAACCATGACATGTTAGTTATAATCACCTTTAGTTATGGCCCTGACTAGGAAATGGCACCCCCGCGAGCAACAGGCACGAATCCTTTGAAGCCGTTGTTCAGTGTGAATATTAGAATAAAGAAATCAAGATCAAAATTTAAGATCCCAGTGGGATCTCACTGATTCAAGTGGGATATTTTGCTTGAATGTGAACAAAAAATCCGATCCCAATGGGTTTGCAAGTATTCCAAGTGGGATCAGCCTGACTTTGAGGCTAAGTTGAAAATCCGAATTTTGAGTTCATTTTTAGTATTGGATTTGGTTTCTACTTTCTAGGCTTCCTATATAATGTAACCCTAACCTCGTGTAATTGTGTGCACAAATAATAATAAAAATCTCGAGTTTGTGCATATAGACTAAACCCTTCTCAATGTTTTGAGTAGGGATATAACCACGTTACATCCTTGTGTCGTTTATCTTTGATTTATCGTTTTTAGCATACTCTTTGTTATTTGTGGGTGTATTCCGATTACACGAGTCTTGGGAGAACTGAGTTTTTGCTAACGAGGTTATCGTTAGTTGTGTCATTCCACTGCCAATTCCTAACAAGTGGTATCAGAACTTCAATGTTTGAAGCTCGAACACGACAGCAGATTGAAGCATGATTTTACGATATGCTGATGATCAGGTTTTTTTCAACCGGGTTTTAATAAACGATGAGGCTTAGGATTTGTTTGCAACATGTATCGAGACCAGGTGACTTAGTTGATCGTGAGAAACTCAGCGGGTGTGGTCTATGTATCCAGAGTTGATCACATCAGGATTGGGTGAGAGTTCTGGCGAATTATAATGCAGTTGGTCGCGAAGATTGTATTATGATGGTGATCGTTAGCGAAGAGTTACGGAATCAGAGGTCGTATCGACCAATTTTGTTGTAGAAGAGATTTTCAGGAGATCTAGATGTCGGATCTGAGTTCTTGTTCTTCGCTATCCCGTGCAAGGAATTGATAGATCAAAATTCGGATGTTCATGCGCAGCTGAGAAGAAAATTCATAGCGGGTTCGTTAACCGTCAAAGCGGCTTGAATATTGGATTGTAGGTTCAGGACCCAAAGATCTGGATGTGGTAAAAATGTGGTGGCGGTCAAACCATTTGATTTTCAGATATGAGTTTTTGAAGTTGATGCAGTTTCTGGATGAGCTTTTTGGGTTTGATAACACAAGCGCAAGAAGGTTTGTCTTGAGAAACTTCAGACAATACGAGCTGGATTTTCGGGGATGTTGGTTTGTTACGGGATCTCAGGAGGGTGGTCTTTCTCAGTTTAGGGCTTATGGGTAACGAACAAGATGCTTAAGTTTGGAATCTACAATGGAATTATCGAGCACGTTTGGTACGTGCGTGATGTGTCAAAAGTGTGTGCAGTAGTGCTTGTCTTTTAATCTAACTTTTAAATTTATAAATATCTTAATTTAAGGTTTACTTTTAACACCCTAACGAGCAACAAAACCCGATCAGATGTAATTTAGTATTTAGTAAGTTAAGGTCCGTCCCAAGAGAACGAGTGGATTTAGAACATAAAACTTTGATTTTGATATTTGGTTGCTTTAAGGAAATAAAGAACAAATAAATTGCAAGTAAATAAATTGAATAAACAATATTAAATTAAAACACAAGTTTGAAGCTTTCACACCTTGCTCACAATTGCGTTAAATTAAAATCAAACTCAAATTTATTAATGACCTAAAAATATCTAATCTAAGATTAGGTGATCAGGTTAATCCTAGAATAGATGTCTAGATTTATTGTTTGCTTAAGACCTGATAATAGATTTAGTTTGATTAACCAAACCCTGATTGTAGTTAGTAGCTACAATCCTCACTATTACGATGATCCGATTTTATTATATTTAAGTTTACTAAATTTTAGACCTAGTGATGTTCTAGTTAAAACTTAATAGTAATTGACTAACGTAAATCAGACTAATCAAACAGTGGTAATTTAGTTAGACAAGAGACATTACAGAGAATCCAGAGATTCTGCCAAATTTAACTATTTCTGTAATTAAATGATAAAGCCGGCGGCTTGGTCAACGAAGTCGGCGTCTTCGTTGGCTCTGTAGAATATTTTCGCCGAATACTATTTTATTTTATCTGAGTATAAATCATAAACGAATAGCATTATAAATTGATGAAGCCGACGGCTCTGGTATATGAAGTCAGCGGCTTCATACACCAGGTCCGGTTTTCTATTTTCGTTCATATAGTTCGAATAATTGAGCAATGTTCACAAGGTGTTACATAGTTAAAGCTTATATAAGCCTATTAGCCCATAACTAAAGTAAAAACAAATAGAAGATAAGAAGCAATAGAAGAAATCACACCGACATAAAAGGAATTGAAAAACAAATGCTTGATTGAATAACTTGAATGTTTGAAGTAAGCGAAACCCTGACTAATTCGTATTTTATCTCTGAATACAGAGTACAAACGTCCTGGACTGCATAAAACTGACCCTAAAGGCCTCTATTTATAGTTTCTAAAACCGCCAACCCAAGCCGGCGGCATGGATGGGAAGTCGGTGGCTTCCCTTGACTTGGATTGAGGCCTACGTAAAACTTGAACTTGAAGCATACGTCGTATCTTTCCGTATCACTTAAGCAGGCGGCTTCAGTGTAATGCCGGCTGCTTGACTTCTTTCGAACCAAGGTGAGCATATCTTCCAAATTTAGGTTGAACTTGGCCTACACGAAGGCTAAATCGTGTGAATTAAGCCGGCGGCTTCAGTGAGAAGCCGACGGCTTGGCTGTATTTTGCTTGGTCGCCAAGCTCTTCAATTTCTGCGATCAAAACTGGAACATTCTGGAACATGGCAGGGAAGTCGGCGGCTTCAGTGCCTTCATGCCAGCGGCTTCATCCAGTTTTCTGCATTTTTTTTTTACTGTTTTTGCTCCTGTTTGATACATAACTTCAACAAAATATTAGAAATACCTATTTCCCCGTTTTTACCCGTTTTAGTGTATTTTAGTATTCAAATAACTTTAAAATATCAAGATAACTCCTTAAAATGTTATCAAAATACTGTATAATTTAGGAGGTATCAAATACCCCATACTTGAGCTTTTACTTGTCCTTAAGTAAAAACTTTTAAATTATCTCGATATTTTCAACATTTTTGTATCAAAAGAAATATTATAACTGGGTATCATAATACGGAGTTGGTTTTAATAAGTAGTCATGACACAGATAAAATAGGTGTAAAGGCGGAAGCAAAATGCAAAGTCAAAAAAGATGTCTAAACATGTAAAGTTTAGTTATTATTATAAGAACTAGTCTGAACCAGACCAAGGAGTACAAGTGGTCTTAATGTTCATTAATCCATATTTATACAAGTTGATCATCATTGGACTCTTTTATTTTCTAGAATTTTTATAAATGTGTGGTTCTCATTGGAACTCTTTTCTCTCGCTTTAATCACTCTTATTGGCCTTCATTGAGCTCTTTTAACTTTTTATTTCTTTTGCTTTCATGCTTAGCATTAGCTTTACATTTGGCAATTATCTAAGTTGGCCCTTATTGGGACTCTTTTGTTGCCTCAGTGGTCCATGCTTATTATGCCATATGGTAGTGGCTATAAGTTTGCAATTGTTTCACCATTTTTGGCGTTTACTTCTTATCTTAAATAAGTAGTCCGATCTCGAAGTTAAGAGTAGTTCTATTAGCTATTAATGTTAGATTAATGAAAAGATATAAGTTTGACTAAGAATTTATACTTCCAAAAATTTAGGGTTACGAATGGGAATTTGGTTTAATTAGGTTTTTATATAAAGGTTAAGGTTTCTATGATAACTATTTTTATCTAGCACACATGTTGGGTGCTAACGACATGGGTAAACTGGCTGAAAAATGGTGTAAAAATAAAAAAGGCTAACAAAAATTTAAAATCCTAAATATTTCTTTATCATCTATACAAGGTTTCATATAGAATGTTTGAAAATTTTTAAGTGTAACCCATTTTTGCACTTGTTACATATAAAATGTTAAAAATCATTAATCATCTCCCACCCCACACTTAGAAAGTTGCAATGTCCTCATTGCATAAACATATAAAAAGATATAAAATTATAAAAGAGAAAAGTAAATCTCCCCTTTTCGAGCTTTTAATGTAGTCGAGAAGCATCTTTTGATTGCTTCATCACCTATCCGTTCTTCAATCATCATCACATACTTATAACAAAATAATCAATCATGACAAAACATATATAATGATAATAGTAAGTTCCACACATACGATAATTAAAGATAATTGAAGTTATTATAGACCATTAGTTCACATCATCAGAATAAAAGTAATAATAATAATGTTTGAAACAAGCATAATATAACATAACCAACAATCATCATGGGAACCTCCTGACCTCCTCCTCCTCCTCCTCCTCATCATCATCAACAGCAGGCTGAATTTGGGCCAAAGCATAAGCACGATTATAATGCGCTGGTGGAATGCAACATCTGGAGTATATAGTAGTGGTGGCTTGTAATAGGTAGGGTCAAAAGGGTCGGTACTTGGGTAATGATTATAAAACCTCTCATCATTATGAACTCCCCACTGAATCGAGTAGTCCATACGTCTCAGCTTATACCTAGACTCCTTCCTATATGTATCAAACTCAGACTTATCCTCTTGGTGTTTAGCCATCAACTCCTCATGACGAGTCTCCATCATATCTGACATATCACCCTGACGAGTGTTCAGGGCCGTCATCATCTTAACCACACGAGCCAAATCATCCGCATCACCACGACCACCCCTATGACAACCCCTAGAACTACTGCTCGAAGCCTTAGTATGTGGTGCATCATGCTGCTGCCCGGCCTGCATCAACTGACCAACCGACGGATTATACAAAACAAAACTCTCACTTGGCCCTCGCATAACTACCTTAGCATTCAACCAAATCCTTGCATTAACACAGCCAACCTCAGTCTGAAGAGTACCCAAACCAACAACCGGAATCCCTAACCACCTAGTAATCAAAGTCACAAAATGACCACCACAAACAGCACTACCCTGCGTCCTACCCCTGGCTGAACAACTCAAATAATCATCTACACAATAAGAAATGTTAACCGACTGATGGTTAAACATCTGAGTCAAATACCAACAATCGGGCTAAGTGAATTTCTCTGTATTCTCCTTTCGCAAGGATATAGTGTGGGAAATTAAGACATGGAAGCATCTCATGTAGGGAAAAGCAATGTGTTTCCTCCTTATATCTGTATTAAGAAAATCAAGAGTAGGAATACCAAACTGACTCCACGTAGCATTATAATTAAAACCACCCTGATTAGGGCCCGGATGGCCCTGCCTAACAGTACTATCAAGAAAATACCCAAACCAGATAGCCTGAACAAACTCCCCATAAATCCCTATGAGCAATATTAAGCATACTCATTGACTGCTCACGTCCACCAGTTGAAACCTAAAGAATGAAGGATCTGTCACACTCTGAGCGTGACGGGAACAAGTAGTAGTCGCCAATAACTCATAAGTGAGATTAGGATAGAATCGGCACACGAATATTGAACAAGTTAAACCACTCATCCATAACAACACTCATCCCTCCTCCATCAGCCAAAGGAACCAAGTAATTAGTTTGCATCATCTCTTTGTAAGCAAGAGTCAACCCATCAGAGTTTAAAGCTGACCAATCAATCTCATAAGGCGCCAACATCTCCTGACGTAACATCCTCTTAAGTCTAAGAGCCATGGTTTAGAATCTAGGATCGTTTTGTCGAAACCTCAACCACTCGTACAACGAAGCCCAGTCAATTCGAATTTCAACTGGCTCGGGCTCTTCCCTGTTTCTAACTCTCTGTTTTAACACAATTTGAACAAACGTTAGAAATAAAAATTCAAAATTCAAAATTTGTATAACCCATGCCGGCGGCTTCAGTAACCCATGCCGACGGCTTTATAACCTGCAAAAGATTTTCAGTTTTTCCAACCAGTTTAAATAGCAATTTTTCGATTCGTGATTAGTAAAGATGATGCCAGTAGCTTAATTACAAAGCCGGCGGATTTATATGCATTTTTAACATGTTTAGGTTTTTAGGTTCTATCATTATAATCTTAACAATAATCATCATAAAAGCTATTTATAGGCAATTCATAGCAATTTCTATACCAGCAAACTAACAAACACTATCAATTATATCAAAGGAGAACGAAGCTGGCGGCTTCAGTATTATGCCAGCGGCTTCATGGCATGACAGAGGAAGTATAGCAGTTTTGCAGAAAATAAAAGGATTTTGACAATGCAGAATTAAAAATCGAAACTTACTCTTTCAGCCATGATTGTTTTGAACGTAGATGAAGAAAACGGCAATTTTTGGATTTGAGAGCGTTTTTTATGGTTGTGGGTGTAAAATATGAAAAGTGAGGCAAATTAGGGTTTAAAACCCATTTGTAGTGCAAGCCGGCTGAAATGTCCCGTTCTTATTGATTAAAAACGTTCCATATTAATTGATTTCGTTGCGAGGTTTTGACCTCTATATGAGACGTTTTTCAAAGACTGCATTCATTTTAAAACAAACCATAACCTTTATTTCATCAATAAAGGTTTAAAAAGCTTTACGTAGATTATCAAATAATGATAATCTAAAATATCCTGTTTACACATGACCAATACATAATGGTTTACAATACAAATATGTTACAACAAAATAAGTTTCTTGAATGCAGTTTTTACACAATATCATACAAGCATGGACTCCAAATCTCTTCCTTATTTAAGTATGCGACAGCGGAAGCTCTTAATAATCACCTGAGAATAAACATGCTTAAAACGTCAACAAAAATGTTGGTGAGTTATAGGTTTAACCTATATATATCAAATCATAATAATAGACCACAAGATTTCATATTTCAATATACATCCCATACATAGAGATAAAATTCATTCATATGGTGAACAACTGGTAACCGACATTAACAAGATGCATATTTAAGAATATCCCCATCATTCCGGGACACCCTTCGGATATGATATAAATTTCGAAGTACTAAAGCATCCGGTACTTTGGATGGGGTTTGTTAGGCCCAATAGATCTATCTTTAGGATTCGCGTCAATTAGGGTGTCTGTTCCCAAATTCTTAGATTACCAGACTTAATAAAAAGGGGCATATTCGATTTCGATAATTCAACCATAGAATGTAGTTTCACGTACTTGTGTCTATTTTGTAAATCATTTATAAAACCTGCATGTATTCTCATCCCAAAAATATTAGATTTTAAAAGTGGGACTATAACTCACTTTCACAGATTTTTACTTCGTCGGGAAGTAAGACTTGGCCACTGGTTGATTCACGAACCTATAACAATATATACATATATATCAAAGTATGTTCAAAATATATTTACAACACTTTTAATATATTTTGATGTTTTAAGTTTATTAAGTCAGCTGTCCTCGTTAGTAACCTACAACTAGTTGTCCACAGTTAGATGTACAGAAATAAATCGATAAATATTATCTTGAATCAATCCACGACCCAGTGTATACGTATCTCAGTATTGATCACAACTCAAACTATATATATTTTGGAATCAACCTCAACCCTGTATAGCTAACTCCAACATTCACATATAGAGTGTCTATGGTTGTTCCGAAATATATATAGATGTGTCGACATGATAGGTCGAAACATTGTATACGTGTCTATGGTATCTCAAGATTACATAATATACAATACAAGTTGATTAAGTTATGGTTGGAATAGATTTGTTACCAATCTTCACGTAGCTAAAATGAGAAAAATTATCCAATCTTGTTTTACCCATAACTTCTTCATTTTAAATCCGTTTTGAGTAAATCAAATTGTTATGGTTTCATATTGAACTCTATTTTATGAATCTAAACAGAAAAAGTATAGGTTTATAGTCGGAAAAATAAGTTACAAGTCATTTTTGTAAAGGTAGTCATTTCAGTCGAAAGAACGACGTCTAGATGACCATTTTAGAAAACATACTTTCACTTTGAGTTTAACCACAATTTTTGGATATAGTTTCATGTTCATAATAAAAATCATTTTCTCAGAATAACAACTTTTAAATCAAAGTTTATCATAGTTTTTAATTAACTAACCCAAAACAGCCCGCGGTGTTACTACGACGGCGTAAATCCGGTTTTACAGTGTTTTTCGTGTTTCCAGGTTTTAAATCATTAAGTTAGCATATAATAAAGATATAGAACATGTGTTTAGTTAATTTTAAAAGTCAAATTAGACGGATTAACTTTTGTTTGCGAACAAGTTTAGAATTAACTAAACTATGTTCTAGTGATTACGAGTTTAAACCTTCGAATAAGATAGTTTTATATATATGAATCGAATGATGTTATGAACATCATTACTACCTCAAGTTTAGTAGGTAAACCTACTGGAAGTGACAAGAAATGATCTAGCTTCAAAGGATCTTGGATGGCTTGAAAGTTCTTGAAGTAGGATCATGACACAAAAACAAGTTCAAGTAAGATTTTTACTCGAATTAAGATAGTTTATAGTTATAGAAATTGAATCAAAGTATGAATATGAATATTACCTTGAATAAGAAAGATAACCTACTGTATATAACAAAGGTTTATTGATCTTAGATGATTACTTGGAATGGATTAGAAAGCTTGGAAGTAAATTAGTAAACTTGAAGGGATTTTTGAAGTGTTCTTGAAGTGTTCTTCCTATGATGATTATAGCTTGATTCTTGAAGTGATTTTTAATGAAGATGATGATTAACTACTGGAAAAATACGTTCATAATAGTGTGTGTGTGTTGAGAGAGAATTAGAAAGTGAATTGGAAGTGAAATGGAGTGAATGATGAGTGGTAACTGGTGAGTGGTGAGTGGGGTTAAAAGGAGTTCTAGTTAGTTGAATAGCTCATGGTAGAAGTTAAAATTGATTAGTCATACATGACATAATCAAGAGTGGAATCCCATGCTAGTTCCTATTAGTATATACCCATAGTAAGTACGTTTTGAAGCTGTGTATAATACGGGTAAGAATACGACTAGAATTCTTGATGAAAGAAAAGAATGGGAAAGTAACTGTAACCATTTTCGTTAAGTATGAGTGTTTTGATATATGTCTTTAAGTCTTCCAAAAGTGTTTTAAAACATCTAAATACACTACATGTATATACATTTTAACTGAGTCGTTAAGTCATCGTTAGTCGTTACATGTAAGTGTTGTTTTGAAACCTTTAAGTTAACGATCTCAATTAATGTTGTTAACCCATTGTTTATTATATCTAATGAGATGTTAAATTATTATATTATCATGATATTATGATATATTAATATATCTTAATATGATATATATACATTTAAATGTCGTTACAACGATAATCGTTACATATATGCCTCGTTTCGAAATCCTTAAGTTAGTAGTCTTGTTTATATGTATATAACTCATTGTTAATATACTTATGGAGATACTTACTTATCATAATCTCATGTTAACCATATGTATATCCATATATATATCGTCATGTCGTTTTTACAAGTTTTAACGTTCGTGAATCGCCGGTCAACTTGGGTGGTCAATTGTCTATATGAAACATATTTCAATTAATCAAGTCTTAACAAGTTTGATTGCTTAACATGTTGGAAACATTTAATCATGTAAATATCAATCTCAATTAATATATATAAACATGGAAAAGTTCGGGTCACTACAGTACCTACCCGTTAAATAAATTTCGTCCCGAAATTTTAAGCTGTTGAAGGTGTTGACGAATCTTCTGGAAATAGATGCGGGTATTTCTTCTTCATCTGATCTTCACGCTCCCAGGTGAACTCGGGTCCTCTACGAGCATTCCATCGAACCTTAACAATTGGTATCTTGTTTTGCTTAAGTCTTTTAACCTCACGATCCATTATTTTGACGGGTTCTTCGATGAATTGAAGTTTTTCGTTGATTTGGATTTCATCTAACGGAATAGTGAGATCTTCTTTAGAAAAACATTTCTTCAAATTCGAGACGTGGAAAGTGTTATGTACAGCCTCGAGTTGTTGAGGTAACTCAAGTCGGTAAGCTACTGGTCCGACACGATCAATAATCTTGAATGGTCCAATATACCTTGGATTTAATTTCCCTCGTTTACCAAATCGAACAACGCCTTTCCAAGGTGCAACTTTAAGCATGACCATCTCTCCAATTTCAAATTCTATATCTTTTCTTTTAATGTCAGCGTAGCTCTTTTGTCGACTTTGGGCGGTTTTCAACCGTTGTTGAATTTGGATGATCTTCTCGGTAGTTTCTTGTATAATCTCCGGACCCGTAATCTGTCTATCCCCCACTTCACTCCAACAAATCGGAGACCTGCACTTTCTACCATAAAGTGCTTCGAACGGCGCCATCTCAATGCTTGAATGGTAGCTGTTGTTGTAGGAAAATTCTGCTAACGGTAGATGTCGATCCCAACTGTTTCCGAAATCAATAACACATGCTCGTAGCATGTCTTCAAGCATTTGTATCGTTCTTTCGCTCTGCCCATCAGTTTGTGGATGATAGGCAGTACTCATGTCTAGACGAGTTCCTAATGCTTGCTGTAATGTCTGCCAGAATTTTGAAATAAATCTGCCATCCCTATCAGAGATAATAGAGATTGGTATTCCATGTCTGGAGACGACTTCCTTCAAATACAGTCGTGCTAACTTCTCCATCTTGTCATCTTCTCTTATTGGCAGGAAGTGTGTTGATTTGGTGAGACGATCACCTATTATCCAAATAGTATCAAAACCACTTGCAGTCCTTGGCAATTTAGTGATGAAATCCATGGTAATATTTTCCCATTTCCATTCCGGGATTTCGGGTTGTTGAAGTAGACCTGATGGTTTCTGATGCTCAGCTTTGACCTTAGAACACGTCAAACATTCTCCTACGTATTTAGCAACATCGGCTTTCATACCCGGCCACCAAAAATGTTTCTTGAGATCCTTGTACATCTTCCCCGTTCCAGGATGTATTGAGTATATGGTTTTATGAGCTTCTCTAAGTACCATTTCTCTCATATCTCCAAATTTTGGTACCCAAATCCTTTCAGCCCTATACCGGGTTCCGTCTTCCCGAATATTAATATGCTTCTCCGATCCTTTGGGTATTTCATCCTTTAAATTTCCCTCTTTTAAAACTCCTTGTTGCGCCTCCTTTATTTGAGTAGTAAGGTTATTATGAATCATTATATTCATAGATTTTACTCGAATGGGTTCTCTGTCCTTCCTGCTCAAGGCATCGGCTACCACATTTGCCTTCCCCGGGTGGTAACGAATCTCAAAGTCGTAATCATTCAATAATTCAATCCACCTACGCTGCCTCATATTCAGTTGTTTCTGATTAAATATGTGTTGAAGACTTTTGTGGTCGGTATATATAATACTTTTGACCCCATATAAGTAGTGCCTCCAAGTCTTTAATGCAAAAACAACCGCGCCTAATTCCAAATCATGCGTCGTATAATTTTGTTCGTGAATCTTCAATTGTCTAGACGCATAAGCAATCACCTTCGTTCGTTGCATTAATACACAACCGAGACCTTACTTTGATGCGTCAAAATAAATCACAAAATCATCATTCCCTTCAGGCAATGACAATATAGGTTCCGTAGTTAGCTTTTTCTTCAATAACTGAAACGCTTTCTCTTGTTCATCATTCCATTCAAATTTCTTCCCTTTATGCGTTAATGCAGTCAAGGGTTTTGCTATTTTGGAAAAGTCTTGGATGAACCTTCTGTAGTAACCAGCTAGTCCTAAAAACTGGCGTATGTGTTTCGGAGTTTTCGGGGTTTCCCACTTTTCAACAGTTTCTATCTTTGCCGGATCCACCTTAATACCTTCTTTGTTCACTATGTGACCGAGGAATTGAACTTCTTCCAACCAAAATGCACACTTTGAAAACTTAGCGTACAATTCTTCCTTCCTCAATACTTCTAACACCTTTCTCAAATGTTCACCATGTTCTTGGTCATTCTTTGAGTAAATAAGTATGTCATCAATGAAAACAATGACAAACTTGTCAAGGTATGGTCCACACACTCGGTTCATAAGGTCCATGAACACAGCTGGTGCATTAGTTAAACCAAACGGCATGACCAAAAACTCGTAATGACCGTAACGTGTTCTGAAAGCAGTCTTTGGAATATCATCTTCTTTCACCCGTATTTGATGATACCTGGAACGTAAGTCAATCTTTGAATAAACAGACGAGCCTTGTAGTTGATCAAATAAGTCGTCGATTCTCGGTAGTGGGTAGCGGTTCTTGATGGTAAGTTTGTTCAACTCTCGGTAGTCGATACACAACCTGAATGTACCATCTTTCTTCTTATCAAACAAAACAGGAGCTCCCCATGGTGATGTGCTTGGTAGAATGAAACCATGCTCTTAAAGTTCTTGTAATTGGCTTTGCAGTTCTTTCATCTCGCTGGGTGCGAGTCTATAAGGAGCACGAGCTATTGGTGCAGCTCCTGGTACAAGATCTATTTGAAATTCAACGGATCGATGTGGGGGTAATCCCGGTAATTCTTTCGGAAATACATCGGGAAATTCTTTTGCGACGGGAACATCATTGATGCTCTTTTCTTCGGTTTATACTTTCTCGACGTGTGCTAGAACAGCATAGCAACCTTTTCTTATTAGTTTTTGTGCCCTCAAATTACTAATAAGATGTAGCTTCGTGTTGCCCTTTTCTCCGTACACCATTAAGGGTTTTCCTTTTTCTCGTATAATGCGAATTGCATTTTTGTAACAAACGATCTCTGCTTTCACTTCTTTCAACCAGTCCATACCGATTATCACATCAAAACTCCCTAACTCTACTGGTATCAAGTCAATCTTAAATGTTTCGCTAACCAGTTTAATTTCTCGATTCCGACATATATTATCTGCTGAAATTAATTTACCATTTGCTAATTCGAGTAAAAATTTACTATCCAAAGGCGTCAATGGACAACTTAATTTAGCACAAGAATATCTACTCATATAGCTTCTATCCGCACCCGAATCAAATAAAACGTAAGCAGATTTATTGTTAATAAGAAACGTACCCGTAACAAGCTCCGGGTCTTCCTGTGCCTCTGCCGCATTAATATTGAAAACTCTTCCGCGGCCTTGTCCATTCGTGTTCTCCTGGTTCGGGCAATTTCTAATAATGTGGCCTGGTTTTCCACATTTATAACAAACTACATTGGCATAACTTGCTCCGACACTACTTGCTCCGCCATTACTCGTTCCGACACCATTTTTTCCTTTCATTCTATTAACCCCTGGTCCGTAGACCTCACACTTCGCCGCCTATGACCATTTCTTTTACACTTGTTGCAAAATTTGGTGCAGAACCCCGAGTGATACTTTTCACACCTTTGGCATAGCTGCTTCTGATTGTTGTTGTTGTTGTTGTGGTTATTATTGTTGTTGGGATGATTGTTGTAGTTGCTGCTGTTGTTGTTGTTGTTGTTGTTGTTGTTGTTGTTGTTGTTGGGCCGTTTGTTGTAGTTGCGATTGATGTTGCGATTGTTGGGATAATTGTTGCGATTATTGTTGTAATTGCTGCTGTTGTTGTATTGGTGATTCTTATCACCGTTTTCCTCCCACTTTCTTTTGACTTGCTTCACATTAGCCTCTTCAGCAGTCTGTTCTTTAATTCTTTCTTCAATCTGGTTCACTAGTTTGTGAGCCATTCTACATGCCTGTTGTATGGAGGCGGGCTCGTGTGAACTTATATCTTCTTGGATTCTTTCCGGTAATCCTTTCACAAACGCGTCGATCTTCTCTTCCTCATCTTCGAATGCTCCCGGACACAATAGGCACAATTCTGTGAATCGTCTTTCGTACGTGGTAATATCAAATCCTTGGGTTCGTAACCCTCTAAGTTCTGTCTTGAGCTTATTGACCTCGGTTCTGGGACGGTACTTCTCGTTCATCAAGTGCTTGAATGCTGACCACGGTAGTGCGTACGCATCGTCTTGTCCCACTTGCTCTAGATAGGTATTCCACCATGTTAACGCAGAACCTGTGAAGGTATGCGTAGCGTACTTCACTTTGTCCTCTTCAGTACACTTACTTATGGCAAACACCGATTCAACCTTCTCGGTCCACCGTTTCAATCCGATCGGTCCTTCGGTTCCATCAAATTCCAAAGGTTTGCAGGCAGTGAATTCTTTGTAGGTGCATCCTACACGATTTCTTGTACTGCTAGATCCAAGGTTATTGTTGGTATGTAGCGCAGCCTGTACTGCGGCTATGTTTGAAGCTAGAAAAGTACGGAATTCCTCTTCATTCATATTCACGGTGTGTCGAGTAGTCGGTGCCATTTCCTTCAAAATAGTCAAATGGAACAAGTTAATCATACAGAATATTAAGAGTAGTTAATAGTATTTCGTAGCATAATATGAACTCATTTATAAAAGCTTTTTCTTCATATTAGCGTTTTATAAGTTTAAATTCGGGTAGTACCTACCCGTTAAGTTCATACTTAGTAGCTAATATACAATTCAACTACTACAATTCTATATGAAAAACTGATTATAATAATATTTCGCGTTCAAACTTTTACACAATATTTTACAAACTTACAATACCGCTTATTTTACATATAGCATGAAATATAGCACACAATAAATTTGATACAAGATGGTTGTGAAGATAATTCTAGCTAGTACACAAGTCGTTCAGCAAATGCAATAAAGACACGTAATTCATACCTCCAGAAACAAGTCATGCATTCTGGTTTTACTAGGATTACTTCCCATCCTTGGTCTTGTGGAACATAACCGTTATGGCCGTTGATAAGACAGTGTGTTGTAACGTCGTCAAAGGTACTAGGGTTACGTAATGTCCAACAGTCCCGTAACAATCTAAAAACCTCATTTCTTACCCCAATTACCGACTCCGTCACTTGTGGAAACGTTTTGTTTAATAGTTGTAGCCCGATGTTCTTGTTCTCACTTTGGTGAGAAGCGAACATTACTAATCCGTAAGCATAACATGCTTCTTTATGTTGCATGTTAGCCGCTTTTTCTAAATCACGAAGTCCAATATTCGGATATATTGAGTCAAAATAATTTCTTAACCCATTGTGTAAAATAGCATTTGGGTTCCCCGCAATATATGCGTCAAAGTAAACACATAGTAACTTATGGATTTCCCAATGTGATATCCCCCATCTTTCGAACGAAAGCCTTTTATAAGCCAAGGCATTCTTGGAACGTTCTTCGAATGTCTTACAAACTGATCTCGCCTTAAATAGTTGTGCCGAAGAATTCTGACCGACTCTAGACAAGATTTCATCAATCATGTCTCCGGGTAGGTCTCTTAAAATATTGGGTTGTCTATCCATTTTGTGTTTTTATACTGTAAAATAGACAAGAGTTAGATTCATAAAAAAAATACTTATTAATACAAGCAATTTTTACATATATCATAAAGCATAAGCACACTATATTACATATATTATACCACACGAATACAACTATCTTATTCCGACTCGCTTGTTTCTTCTTCTTCGGTTTTGGTTCGTTTTGACAAGTTTCTAGGGATATATGATGTTCCCCTAATACGAGCCGTCGTTTTCCACATTGGTTTAGAAAAACCTGGTGGTTTAGAGGTTCCCGGGTCATTGTTACAACTTAAGGACTTCGGGGGTTGACGATACATATAAAGTTCATCGGGGTTGGAATTAGATTTCTCTATTTTTATGCCCTTTCCCTTATTATTTTCTTTTGCCTTTTTAAATTCAGTTGGGGTAATTTCTATAACATCATCGGAATTCTCGTCGGGATCCGATTCATCGGAGAATTGGTAATCCTCCCAATATTTTGCTTCCTTGGCGGAAACACCATTGACCATAATTAACCTTGGTCGGTTGGTTGAAGATTTTCTTTTACTTAACCGTTTTATTATTTCCCCCACCGGTTCTATTTCTTCATCCGGTTCTGATTCTTCTTCCGGTTCTGATTCTTCTTCCGGTTCCGACTCTTCGTCCGGTTCCTCTTCGGGAACTTGTGAATCAGTCCACGAATCATTCCAATTTACATTTGACTCTTCATTATTATTAGGTGAGTCAATGGGACTTGTTCTAGAGGTAGACATCTATCACATAATATCAAACGCGTTAAGAGATTAATATATCACATAATATTCACATGTTAAAAATATATAGGTTCCAACAAAATTTGTTAAGCAATCATTTTTCAAGTAAACACGGTCGAAGTCCAGACTCACTAATGCATCCTAACAAACTCGATAAGACACACTAATGCAAAATTCTGGTTCTCTAAGACCAACGCTCGGATACCAACTGAAATGTCCCGTTCTTATTGATTAAAAACGTTCCATATTAATTGATTTCGTTGCGAGGTTTTGACCTCTATATGAGACGTTTTTCAAAGACTGCATTCATTTTAAAACAAACCATAACCTTTATTTCATCAACAAAGGTTTAAAAAGATTTACGTAGATTATCAAATAATGATAATCTAAAATATCCTGTTTACACACGACCATTACATAATGGTTTACAATACAAATATGTTACAACAAAATAAGTTTCTTGAATGCAGTTTTTACACAATATCATACAAGCATGGACTCCAAATCTCTTCCTTATTTAAGTATGCGACAGCGGAAGCTCTTAATAATCACCTGAGAATAAACATGCTTAAAACGTCAACAAAAATGTTGGTGAGTTATAGGTTTAACCTATATATATCAAATCATAATAATAGACCACAAGATTTCATATTTCAATATACATCCCATACATAGAGATAAAATTCATTCATATGGTGAACACCTGGTAACCGACATTAACAAGATGCATATTTAAGAATATCCCCATCATTCCGGGACACCCTTCGGATATGATATAAATTTCGAAGTACTAAAGCATCCGGTACTTTGGATGGGGTTTGTTAGGCCCAATAGATCTATCTTTAGGATTCGCGTCAATTAGGGTGTCTGTTCCCAAATTCTTAGATTACCAGACTTAATAAAAAGGGGCATATTCGATTTCGATAATTCAACCATAGAATGTAGTTTCACGTACTTGTGTCTATTTTGTAAATCATTTATAAAACCTGCATGTATTCTCATCCCAAAAATATTAGATTTTAAAAGTGGGACTATAACTCACTTTCACAGATTTTTACTTCGTCGGGAAGTAAGACTTGGCCACTGGTTGATTCACGAACCTATAACAATATATACATATATATCAAAGTATGTTCAAAATATATTTACAACACTTTTAATATATTTTGATGTTTTAAGTTTATTAAGTCAGCTGTCCTCGTTAGTAACCTACAACTAGTTGTCCACAGTTAGATGTACAGAAATAAATCGATAAATATTATCTTTAATCAATCCACGACCCAGTGTATACGTATCTCAGTATTGATCACAACTCAAACTATATATATTTTGGAATCAGCCTCAACCCTGTATAGCTAACTCCAACATTCACATATAGAGTGTCTATGGTTGTTCCGAAATATATATAGATGTGTCGACATGATAGGTCGAAACATTGTATACGTGTCTATGGTATCTCAAGATTACATAATATACAATACAAGTTGATTAAGTTATGGTTGGAATAGATTTGTTACCAATTTTCACGTAGCTAAAATGAGAAAAATTATCCAATCTTGTTTTACCCATAACTTCTTCATTTTAAATCCGTTTTGAGTGAATCAAATTGCTATGGTTTCATATTGAACTCTATTTTATGAATCTAAATAGAAAAAGTATAGGTTTATAGTCAGAAAAATAAGTTACAAGTCGTTTTTGTAAAGGTAGTCATTTCAGTCGAAAGAACGACGTCTAGATGACCATTTTAGAAAACATACTTCCACTTTGAGTTTAACCACAATTTTTGAATATAGTTTCATGTTCATAATAAAAATCATTTTCTCAGAATAACAACTTTTAAATCAAAGTTTATCATAGTTTTTAATTAACTAACCCAAAACAGCCCGCGGTGTTACTACGACGGCGTAAATCCGGTTTTACGGTGTTTTTCGTGTTTCCAGGTTTTAAATCATTAAGTTAGCATATCATATAGATATAGAACATGTGTTTAGTTAATTTTAAAAGTCAAGTTAGAAGGATTAACTTTTGTTTGCGAACAAGTTTAGAATTAACTAAACTATGTTCTAGTGATTACGAGTTTAAACCTTCGAATAAGATAGTTTTATATATATGAATCGAATGATGTTATGAACGTAATTACTACCTCAAGTTTAGTAGGTAAACCTACTGGAAGTGACAAGAAATGATCTAGCTTCAAAGGATCTTGGATGGCTTGAAAGTTCTTGAAGTAGGATCATGACACAAAAACAAGTTCAAGTAAGATTTTTACTCGAATTAAGATAGTTTATAGTTATAGAAATTGAATCAAAGTATGAATATGAATATTACCTTGAATAAGAAAGATAACCTACTGTATATAACAAAGGTTTATTGATCTTATATGATTACTTGGAATGGATTAGAAAGCTTGGAAGTAAATTAGTAAACTTGAAGGGATTTTTGAAGTGTTCTTGAAGTGTTCTTCCTATGATGATTATAGCTTGATTCTTGAAGTGATTTTTAATGAAGATGATGATTAACTACTGGAAAAATACGTTCATAATAGTGTGTGTGTGTTGAGAGAGAATTAGAAAGAGAATTGGAAGTGAAATGGAGTGAATGATGAGTGGTAATTGGTGAGTGGTGAGTGGGGTTAAAAGGAGTTCTAGTTAGTTGAATAGCTCATGGTAGAAGTTAAAATTGATTAGTCATAAATGACATAATCAAGAGTGGAATCCCATGCTAGTTCCTATTGGTATATACCCATAGTAAGTACGTTTTGAAGCTGTGTATAATACGGGTAAGAATACGACTAGAATTCTTGATGAAAGAAAAGAATGGGAAAGTAACCGTAACCATTTTCGTTAAGTATGAGTGTTTTGATATATGTCTTTAAGTCTTCCAAAAGTGTTTTAAAACATCTAAATACACTACATGTATATACATTTTAACTGAGTCGTTAAGTCATCGTTAGTCGTTACATGTAAGTGTTGTTTTGAAACCTTTAAATTAACGATCTCAATTAATGTTGTTAACCCATTGTTTATTATATCTAATGAGATGTTAAATTATTATATTATCATGATATTATGATATATTAATATATCTTAATATGATATATATACATTTAAATGTCGTTACAACGATAATCGTTACATATATGTCTCGTTTCGAAATCCTTAAGTTAGTAGTCTTGTTTTTATGTATATAACTCATTGTTAATATACTTATGGAGATACTTACTTATCATAATCTCATGTTAACCATATGTATATCCATATATATATCGTCATGTCGTTTTTACAAGTTTTAACGTTCGTGAATCGCCGGTCAACTTGGGTGGTCAATTGTCTATATGAAACATATTTCAATTAATCAAGTCTTAACAAGTTTGATTGCTTAACATGTTGAAAACATTTAATCATGTAAATATCAATCTCATTTAATATATATAAATATGGAAAAGTTCGGGTCACTACACCGGCGGCTTCAATAGCCAAGTCGGTGGCTTTGTGATCAAAAAGCATTTATGAATGACAACGTTGCAGCTTTTTCTACTCATGCCAAGCCGGCGGCTTCATAAGCCCCAAGCCCGCGACTTCCTTTTAAAATTTTCTCAATTTTGAAATTTTCGAATTTTAACAGAATACACAGCTAATTTTCTACTCATGCCTCCTGGTAACGCATCTTTTTCAAAGTAAATTTTTAAATGATGACCATTTATTTTAAATGTGTCTCCCTTCTTATTATATAACTCAACATATCCGGTGGAAAAAGATTGCTTAACTATAAAAGGACCCATCCATCTAGATCTTAACTTTCCAGGAAAAAATTAGTATTTTGATTGAAAAATTAGAACTTTATCTTCTGGTTGAAAACTCTTAATATTTTTAATACGCGCATCGTGCCATCTTTTTGTTTTCTCTTTATAAGTTATTGAAATTTCATAAGCGAAAAGTCTAAATTCATCAAGTTGGTTTACTTGGAGAAGTCGGTTTTCTCCCGCTTCTTTAGAATCTAAGTTATATTGTTTTAGAGCCCAATATGCTCGATGTTCAGTTTCAACGGGTAGATGACAAGATTTTTGCATAAACTAACCTAAAAGGAGTAGTCCCTATTGTAGTGACCCGAACTTTTCCATGTTTATATATATTAATTGAGATTGATGTTTACATTATTAAATGTTTCCAACATGTTAAGCAATCAAACTTGTTAAGACTTGATTAATTGAAATAGGTTTCATATAGACAATTGACCACCCAAGTTGATCGGTGATTCACGAACGTTAAAACTTGTAAAAAAAACTATATGATGACATATATATGGTTATATATATAGTTAACATGATATTATGATAAGTAAACATATCATTAATTATATTAACAATGAACTACATATGTAAAAACAAGACTACTAACTTAATGATTTTGAAACGAGACATATATGTAACGTTTATCGTTGTAACGACATTTAATGTATATATATCATATTAAGAGATATTCGTACATCATAATATCATGATAATATAATAATTTAAAATCTCTTTTGATATTATAAACATTGGGTTAACAACATTTAACAAGATCGTTAACCTAAAGGTTTCAAAACAACACTTACATGTAACGACTAACGATGACTTAACGACTCAGTTAAAATGTATATACATGTAGTGTATTTAGATGTATTAAAATACTTTTGGAAGACTTCAAGACATATATCAAAACACTCATACTTAACGAAAATGGTTACAGTTACTTTCCCATTCTTTTCTTTCATCAAGAATTCTAGTCGTATTCTTACCCGTATTATACACAGCTTCAAAACGTACTTACTATGGGTATATACCAATAGGAACTAGCATGGGATTCCACTCTTGATTATGTCATGTATGACTAATCAATTTTAACTTCTACCATGAGCTAGTCAACTAACTAGAACTCCTTTTAACCCCACTCACCACTCACCAATTAACACTCATCATTCACTCCATTTCACTTCCAAATCTCTTTCTAATTCTCTCTCAACACACCCACACTATTATGAACGTATTTTTGTAGTAGTTAATCATCATCTTCATCAAAAATCACTTCAAGAATCAAGCTATAATCATCATAGGAAGAACACTTCAAGAATACTTCAAAAATCCCTTCAAGTTTACTAATTTACTTCCAAGCTTTCTAATCCATTCCAAGTAATCATCTAAGATCAAGAAACCTTTGTTATATACAGTAGGTTATCTTTATTATTCAAGGTAATATTCATATTCAAACTTTGATTCAATTTCTATAACTATAAACTATCTTAATTCGAGCAAAAATCTTACTTGAACTTGTTTTTGTGTCATGATCCTACTTCAAGAACTTTCAAGCCATCCAAGATCCTTTGAAGCTAGATCATTTCTTGTCACTTCCAGTAGGTTTACCTACTAAACTTGAGGTAGTAATGATGTTCATAACATCATTCGATTCATATATATAAAACTATCTTATTCGAAGGTTTAAACTCGTAATCACTAGAACATAGTTTAGTTAATTCTAAACTTGTTCGCAAACAAAAGTTAATCCTTCTAACTTGACTTTTAAAATTAACTAAACACATGTTCTATATCTATATGATATGCTAACTTAATGATTTAAAACCTGGAAACACGAAAAACACCGTAAAACCGGATTTACGCCGTCGTAGTAACACCGCGGGCTGTTTTGGGTTAGTTAATTAAAAACTATGATAAACTTTGATTTAAAAGTTGTTATTCTAAGAAAATGATTTTTATTATGAACATGAAACTATATCCAAAAATTATGGTTAAACTCAAAGTGGAAGTATGTTTTCTAAAATGGTCATCTAGACGTCGTTCTTTCGACTGAAATGACTACCTTTACAAAAACGACTTGTAACTTATTTTTCCGACTAGAAACCTATACTTTTTTTGTTTAGATTCATAAAATAGAGTTCAATATGAAACCATAGCAATTTGATTCACTCAAAACGGATTTAAAATGAAGAAGTTATGGGTAAAACAAGATTGGATAATTTTTCTCATTTTAGCTACGTGAAAATTGGTAACAAATCTATTCCAACCATAACTTAATCAACTTGTATTATATATTATGTAATCTTGAGATACCATAGACACGTATACAATGTTTCGACCTATCATGTCGACACATCTATATATATTTCGGAACAACCATAGACACTCTATATGTGAATGTTGGAGTTAGCTATACAGGGTTGAGGTTGATTCCAAAATATATATAGTTTGAGTTGTGATCAATACTGAGATACGTATACACTGGGTCGTGGATTGATCCAAGATAATATTTATCGATTTATTTCTGTACATCTAACTGTGGACAACTAGTTGTAGGTTACTAACGAGGACAGCTGACTTAATAAACTTAAAACATCAAAATATATTAAAAGTGTTGTAAATATATTTTGAACATACTTTGATATATATGTATATATTGTTATAGGTTCGTGAATCAACCAGTGGCCAAGTCTTACTTCTCGACGAAGTAAAAATCTGTGAAAGTGAGTTATAGTCCCACTTTTAAAATCTAATATTTTTGGGATGAGAATACATGCAGGTTTTATAAATGATTTACAAAATAGACACAAGTACGTGAAACTACATTCTATGGTTGAATTATCGAAATCGAATATGCCCCTTTTTATTAAGTCTGGTAATCTAAGAATTAGGGAACAGACACCCTAATTGACGCGAATCCTAAAGATAGATCTATTGGGCCTAACAAACCCCATCCAAAGTACCGGATGCTTTAGTACTTCGAAATTTATATCATATCCGAAGGGTGTCCCGGAATGATGGGGATATTCTTATATATGCATCTTGTTATTGTCGGTTACCAGGTGTTCACCATATGAATGAATTTTATCTCTATGTATGGGATGTGTATTGAAATATGAAATCTTGTGGTCTATTGTTACGATTTGATATATATAGGTTAAACCTATAACTCACCAACATTTTTGTTGACGTTTTAAGCATGTTTATTCTCAGGTGATTATTAAGAGCTTCCGCTGTCGCATACTTAAATAAGGACAAGATTTGGAGTCCATGCTTGTATGATATTGTGTAAAAACTGCATTCAAGAAACTTATTTTGTTGTAACATATTTGTATTGTAAACCATTATGTAATGGTCGTGTGTAAACAGGATATTTTAGATTATCATTATTTGATAATCTACGTAAAGCTTTTTAAACCTTTATTGATGAAATAAAGGTTATGGTTTGTTTAAAAATGAATGCAGTCTTTGAAAAACATCTCATATAGAGGTCAAAACCTCGCAACGAAATCAATTAATATGGAACGTTTTTAATCAATAAGAACGGGACATTTCAGTTGGTATCCGAGCGTTGGTCTTAGAGAACCAGAAAATTTGCATTAGTGTGTCTTATCGAGTTTGTTAGGATGCATTAGTGAGTCTGGACTTCGACCGTGTTTTCTTTAAAAATGATTGCTTAACATTTTTGTTGGAAACTATATATTTTTAACATATGAATATTATGTGATATATTAATCTCTTAACGTGTTTGATATTATGTGATAGATGTCTACCTCTAGAACAAGTCCCATTGACTCACCTAATAATAATGAAGAGTCAAATGTAAATTGGAATGATTTGTGGACTGATTCACAAGTTCCCGAAGAGGAACCGGAAGAAGAGTCGGAACCGGAAGAAGAATCGGAACCGGAAGAAGAATCGGAACCGGATGAAGAAATAGAACCGGTGGGGGAAATAATAAAACGGTTAAGTAAAAGAAAATCCTCAACCAACCGACCAAAGTTAATTATGGTCAATGGTGTTTCCGCCAAGGAAGCAAAATATTGGGAGGATTACCAATTCTCCGATGAATCGGATTCCGACGAGAATTCCGATGATGTTATAGAAATTACCCCAACTGAATTTAAAAAGGCAAAAGAAAATAATAAGGGAAAGGGCATAAAAATAGAGAAATCTAATTCCAACCCCGATGAACTTTATATGTATCGTCAACCCCCGAAGTCCTTAAGTTGTAACAATGACCCGGGAACCTCTAAACCACCAGGTTTTTCTAAACCAATGTGGACAACGACGGCTCGTATTAGGGGAACATCATATATCCCTAGAAACTTGGCAAAACGAACCAAAACCGAAGAAGAAGAAACGAGCGAGTCGGAATAAGATAGTTGTATTCGTGTGGTGTAATATATGGAATATAGTGTTCTTATGCTTTATGATATATGTAAAAATTGCTTGTATTAATAAGTATTTTTTTTTATGAATCTAACTCTTGTCTATTTTACAGTTTAAAAACACAAAATGGATAGACAACCCAATATTTTAAGAGACCTACCCGGAGACATGATTGATGAAATCTTGTCTAGAGTCGGCCAGAATTCTTCGGCACAACTATTTAAGGCGAGATCAGTTTGTAAGACATTCGAAGAACGTTCCAAGAATGTCTTGGTTTATAAGAGACTTTCGTTTGAAAGATGGGGGATATCACATTGGGAAACCCATAAGTTACGATGTGTTTACTTTGACGCATATATTGCGGGGAACCCAAATGCTATTTTACGCAACGGGTTAAGAAATTATTTTGACTCAATATATCCGAATATTGGACTTCGTGATTTAGAAAAAGCGGCTAACATGCAACATAAAGAAGCATGTTATGCTTACGGATTAGTAATGTTCGCTTCTCACCAAAGTGAGAACAAGAACATCGGGCTACAACTATTAAACAAAACGTTTCCACAAGTGACGGAGTCGGTAATTGGGGTAAGAAATGAGGTTTTTAGATTATTACGGGACTGTTGGACATTACGTAACCCTCGTCCCTTTGATGACGTTACAACACGCTGTCTTATCAACGGCCATAATGGTTATGTTGCACAAGACCAAGGATGGGAAGTAGTCCTAGTAAAACCAGAATGCATGACTTGTTTCTGGACGTATGAATTACGTGTCTTTATTGCCTTTGCTGAACGACTTGTGTACTAGCTAGAATTGTCTTCACAACTATCTTGTATCAAAGTTATTGTGTGCTATATTTCATGCTTTATGTAAAATAAGCGGTATTGTAAGTTTGTAAAATATTGTATAAAAGTTTGAACGCGAAATATTATTATAATCAGTTTTTCATATAGAATTGTAGTAGTTGAATTGTATATTAGCTACTAAGTATGAACTTAACGGGTAGGTACTACCCGAATTTAAACTTATAAAACGCTAATATGAAGAAAAAGCTTTTATAAATGAGTTCATATTATGCTACGAAATACTATTAACTACTCTTAATATTCTGTATGATTAACTTGTTCCATTTAACTATTTTGAAGGAAATGGCACCGACTACTCGACACACCGTGAATATGAATGAAGAGGAATTCCGTACTTTTCTAGCTTCAAACATAGCCGCAGTACAGGCTGCGCTACATACCAACAATAACCTTGGATCTAGCAGTACAGGAAATCGTGTAGGATGCACCTACAAAGAATTCACTGCCTGCAAACCTTTGGAATTTGATGGAACCGAAGGACCGATCGGATTGAAACGGTGGACCGAGAAGGTTGAATCGGTGTTTGCCATAAGTAAGTGTACTGAAGAGGACAAAGTGAAGTACGCTACGCATACCTTTACAGGTTCTGCGTTAACATGGTGGAATACCTATCTAGAGCAAGTGGGACAAGATGATGCGTACGCACTACCGTGGTCAGCATTCAAGCACTTGATGAACGAGAAGTACCGTCCCAGAACCGAGGTCAATAAGCTCAAGACAGAACTTAGAGGGTTACGAACCCAAGGATTTGATATTACCACGTATGAAAGACGATTCACAGAATTGTGCCTATTGTGTCCGGGAGCATTCGAAGATGAGGAAGAGAAGATCGACGCGTTTGTGAAAGGATTACCAGAAAGAATCCAAGAAGATATAAGTTCACACGAGCCCGCCTCCATACAACAGGCATGTAGAATGGCTCACAAACTAGTGAACCAGATTGAAGAAAGAATTAAAGAACAGACTGCTGAAGAGGCCAATGTGAAGCAAGTCAAAAGAAAGTGGGAGGAAAACGGTGATAAGAATCACCAATACAATAACAACAGCAATTATAACAATAATCGCAACAACTATCCTAACAATCGCAACATCAATCGCAACTACAACAAACGGCCCAACAACAACAACAACAACAACAACAACCACAACAATCATCTTAACAACAATAATAACCGCAACAACAACAACAATCAGAAGCAGCTATGCCAAAGGTGTGAAAAGTATCACTCGGGGTTTTGCACCAAATTTTGCAACAAGTGTAAAAGAAATGGTCATAGCGCGGCGAAGTGTGATGTCTACGGACCAGGGGTTAACAGAACGAAAGGAACAAATGGTGTCGGAACAAGTAATGGCGGAGCAAGTAGTGTCGGAGCAAGTTATGCCAATGTAGTTTGTTATAAATGTGGAAAACCGGGCCACATTATTAGAAATTGCCCGAACCAGGAGAACACGAATGGACAAGGCCGCGGAAGAGTTTTCAATATTAATGCGGCAGAGGCACAGGAAGACCCGGAGCTTGTTACGGGTACGTTTCTTATTGACAATAAAACTGCTTACGTTTTATTTGATTCGGGTGCGGATAGAAGCTATATGAGTAGAGATTTTTGTGCTAAATTAAGTTGTCCATTGACGCCTTTGGATAGTAAATTTTTACTCGAATTAGCAAATGGTAAATTAATTTCAGCAGATAATATATGTCGGAATCGAGAAATTAAACTGGTTAGCGAAACATTTAAGATTGATTTGATACCAGTAGAGTTAGGGAGTTTTGATGTGATAATCGGTATGGACTGGTTGAAAGAAGTGAAAGCAGAGATCGTTTGTTACAAAAATGCAATTCGCATTATACGAGAAAAAGGAAAACCCTTAATGGTGTACGGAGAAAAGGGCAACACGAAGCTACATCTTATTAGTAATTTGAAGGCACAAAAACTAATAAGAAAAGGTTGCTATGCTGTTCTAGCACACGTCGAGAAAGTACAAACTGAAGAAAAGAGCATCAATGATGTTCCCATTGCAAAAGAATTTCCCGATGTATTTCCGAAAGAATTACCGGGATTACCCCCACAGCGATCCGTTGAATTTCAAATAGATCTTGTACCAGGAGCTGCACCAATAGCTCGTGCTCCTTACAGACTCGCACCCAGCGAGATGAAAGAACTGCAAAGCCAATTACAAGAACTTTTAGAGCGTGGTTTCATTCGACCAAGCACATCACCGTGGGGAGCTCC
Source organism: Rutidosis leptorrhynchoides (assembly GCF_046630445.1). NCBI lineage: Eukaryota > Viridiplantae > Streptophyta > Magnoliopsida > Asterales > Asteraceae > Rutidosis > Rutidosis leptorrhynchoides. The sequence continues at coordinate 150,329,316 of NC_092339.1, forward strand.
TGTTTTGTTTGTCAAGAAGAAAGATGGTACATTCAGGTTGTGTATCGACTACCGAGAGTTGAACAAACTTACCATCAAGAACCGCTACCCATTACCGAGAATCGACGACTTATTTGATCAACTACAAGGCTCGTCTGTTTATTCAAAGATTGACTTACGTTCCGGGTATCATCAAATGCGGGTGAAAGAAGATGATATTCCAAAGACTGCTTTCAGAACACGTTACGGTCATTACGAGTTTATGGTCATGCCGTTTGGTTTAACTAATGCACCAGCTGTGTTCATGGACCTTATGAACCGAGTGTGTGGACCATACCTTGACAAGTTTGTCATTGTTTTCATTGATGACATACTTATTTACTCAAAGAATGACCAAGAACACGGTGAACATTTGAGAAAGGTGTTAGAAGTATTGAGGAAGGAAGAATTGTACGCTAAGTTTTCAAAGTGTGCATTTTGGTTGGAAGAAGTTCAATTCCTCGGTCACATAGTGAACAAAGAAGGTATTAAGGTGGATCCGGCAAAGATAGAAACTGTTGAAAAGTGGGAAACCCCGAAAACTCCGAAACACATACGCCAGTTTTTAGGACTAGCTGGTTACTACAGAAGGTTCATCCAAGACTTTTCCAGAATAGCAAAACCCTTGACTGCATTAACGCATAAAGGGAAGAAATTTGAATGGAATGATGAACAAGAGAAAGTGTTTCAGTTATTGAAGAAAAAGCTAACTACGGCACCTATATTGTCATTGCCTGAAGGGAATGATGATTTTGTGATTTATTGTGACGCATCAAAGCAAGGTCTCGGTTGTGTATTAATGCAACGAACGAAGGTGATTGCTTATGCGTCTAGACAATTGAAGATTCACGAACAAAATTATACGACGCATGATTTGGAATTAGGCGCGGTTGTTTTTGCATTAAAGACTTGGAGGCACTACTTATATGGGGTCAAAAGTATTATATATACCGACCACAAAAGCCTTCAACACATATTTAATCAGAAACAACTGAATATGAGGCAGCGTAGGTGGATTGAATTATTGAATGATTACGACTTTGAGATTCGTTACCACCCGGGGAAGGCAAATGTGGTAGCCGATGCCTTGAGCAGGAAGGACAGAGAACCCATTCGAGTAAAATCTATGAATATAATGATTCATAATAACCTTACTACTCAAATAAAGGAGGCGCAACAAGGAGTTTTAAAAGAAGGAAATTTAAAGGATGAAATACCCAAAGGATCGGAGAAGCATCTTAATATTCGGGAAGACGGAACCCGGTATAGGGCTGAGAGGATTTGGGTACCGAGATTTGGAGATATGAGAGAAATGGTACTTAGAGAAGCTCATAAAACCAGATACTCAATACATCCTGGAACAGGGAAGATGTACAAGGATCTCAAGAAACATTTTTGGTGGCCGGGTATGAAAGCCGATGTTGCTAAATATGTAGGAGAATGTTTGACGTGTTCTAAGGTCAAAGCTGAGCATCAGAAACCATCAGGTCTACTTCAACAACCCGAAATCCCAGAATGGAAATGGGAAAACATTACCATGGATTTCATCACTAAATTGCCAAGGACTGCAAGTGGTTTTGATACTATTTGGGTAATAGTTGATCGTCTCACCAAATCAGCACACTTTCTGCCAATAAGAGAAGATGACAAGATGGAGAAGTTAGCACGACTGTATTTGAAGGAAGTCGTCTCCAGACATGGAATACCAATCTCTATTATCTCTGATAGGGATGGTAGATTTATTTCAAGATTCTGGCAGACATTACAGCAAGCATTAGGAACTCGTCTAGACATGAGTACTGCCTATCATCCACAAACTGATGGGCAGAGCGAAAGGACGATACAAACGCTTGAAGACATGCTACGAGCATGTGTTATTGATTTCGGAAACAGTTGGGATCGACATCTACCGTTAGCAGAATTTTCCTACAACAACAGCTACCATTCAAGCATTGAGATGGCGCCGTTTGAAGCACTTTATGGTAGAAAGTGCAGGTCTCCGATTTGTTGGAGTGAGGTGGGGGATAGACAGATTACGGGTCCGGAGATTATACAAGAAACTACCGAGAAGATCATCCAAATTCAACAACGGTTGAAAACCGCCCAAAGTCGACAAAAGAGCTACGCTGACATTAAAAGAAAAGATATAGAATTTGAAATTGGAGAGATGGTCATGCTTAAAGTTTCACCTTGGAAAGGCGTTGTTCGATTTGGTAAACGAGGGAAATTAAATCCAAGGTATATTGGACCATTCAAGATTATTGATCGTGCCGGACCAGTAGCTTACCGACTTGAGTTACCTCAACAACTCGCGGCTGTACATAACACTTTCCACGTCTCGAATTTGAAGAAATGTTTTGCTAAAGAAGATCTCACTATTCCGTTAGATGAAATCCAAATTAACGAAAAACTCCAATTCATCGAAGAACCCGTCGAAATAATGGATCGTGAGGTTAAAAGACTTAATTGTTAAGGTTCGATGGAATGCTCGTAGAGGACCCGAGTTCACCTGGGAGCGTGAAGATCAGATGAAGAAGAAATACCCGCATCTATTTCCAGAAGATTCGTCAACACCTTCAACAGCTTAAAATTTCGGGACGAAATTTATTTAACGGGTAGGTACTGTAGTGACCCGAACTTTTCCATGTTTATATATATTAATTGAGATTGATGTTTACATTATTAAATGTTTCCAACATGTTAAGCAATCAAACTTGTTAAGACTTGATTAATTGAAATAGGTTTCATATAGACAATTGACCACCCAAGTTGACCGGTGATTCACGAACGTTAAAACTTGTAAAAAAAACTATATGATGACATATATATGGTTATATATATAGTTAACATGATATTATGATAAGTAAACATATCATTAATTATATTAACAATGAACTACATATGTAAAAACAAGACTACTAACTTAATGATTTTGAAACGAGACATATATGTAACGTTTATCGTTGTAACGACATTTAATGTATATATATCATATTAAGAGATATTCGTACATCATAATATCATGATAATATAATAATTTAAAATCTCTTTTGATATTATAAACATTGGGTTAACAACATTTAACAAGATCGTTAACCTAAAGGTTTCAAAACAACACTTACATGTAACGACTAACGATGACTTAACGACTCAGTTAAAATGTATATACATGTAGTGTATTTAGATGTATTAAAATACTTTTGGAAGACTTCAAGACATATATCAAAACACTCATACTTAACGAAAATGGTTACAGTTACTTTCCCATTCTTTTCTTTCATCAAGAATTCTAGTCGTATTCTTACCCGTATTATACACAGCTTCAAAACGTACTTACTATGGGTATATACCAATAGGAACTAGCATGGGATTCCACTCTTGATTATGTCATGTATGACTAATCAATTTTAACTTCTACCATGAGCTAGTCAACTAACTAGAACTCCTTTTAACCCCACTCACCACTCACCAATTAACACTCATCATTCACTCCATTTCACTTCCAAATCTCTTTCTAATTCTCTCTCAACACACCCACACTATTATGAACGTATTTTTCCAGTAGTTAATCATCATCTTCATCAAAAATCACTTCAAGAATCAAGCTATAATCATCATAGGAAGAACACTTCAAGAATACTTCAAAAATCCCTTCAAGTTTACTAATTTACTTCCAAGCTTTCTAATCCATTCCAAGTAATCATCTAAGATCAAGAAACCTTTGTTATATACAGTAGGTTATCTTTATTATTCAAGGTAATATTCATATTCAAACTTTGATTCAATTTCTATAACTATAAACTATCTTAATTCGAGCAAAAATCTTACTTGAACTTGTTTTTGTGTCATGATCCTACTTCAAGAACTTTCAAGCCATCCAAGATCCTTTGAAGCTAGATCATTTCTTGTCACTTCCAGTAGGTTTACCTACTAAACTTGAGGTAGTAATGATGTTCATAACATCATTCGATTCATATATATAAAACTATCTTATTCGAAGGTTTAAACTCGTAATCACTAGAACATAGTTTAGTTAATTCTAAACTTGTTCGCAAACAAAAGTTAATCCTTCTAACTTGACTTTTAAAATTAACTAAACACATGTTCTATATCTATATGATATGCTAACTTAATGATTTAAAACCTGGAAACACGAAAAACACCGTAAAACCGGATTTACGCCGTCGTAGTAACACCGCGGGCTGTTTTGGGTTAGTTAATTAAAAACTATGATAAACTTTGATTTAAAAGTTGTTATTCTGAGAAAATGATTTTTATTATGAACATGAAACTATATCCAAAAATTATGGTTAAACTCAAAGTGGAAGTATGTTTTCTAAAATGGTCATCTAGACGTCGTTCTTTCGACTGAAATGACTACCTTTACAAAAACGACTTGTAACTTATTTTTCCGACTAGAAACCTATACTTTTTTTGTTTAGATTCATAAAATAGAGTTCAATATGAAATCATAGCAATTTGATTCACTCAAAACGGATTTAAAATGAAGAAGTTATGGGTAAAACAAGATTGGATAATTTTTCTCATTTTAGCTACGTGAAAATTGGTAACAAATCTATTCCAACCATAACTTAATCAACTTGTATTATATATTATGTAATCTTGAGATACCATAGACACGTATACAATGTTTCGACCTATCATGTCGACACATCTATATATATTTCGGAACAACCATAGACACTCTATATGTGAATGTTGGAGTTAGCTATACAGGGTTGAGGTTGATTCCAAAATATATATAGTTTGAGTTGTGATCAATACTGAGATACGTATACACTGGGTCGTGGATTGATCCAAGATAATATTTATCGATTTATTTCTGTACATCTAACTGTGGACAACTAGTTGTAGGTTACTAACGAGGACAGCTGACTTAATAAACTTAAAACATCAAAATATATTAAAAGTGTTGTAAATATATTTTGAACATACTTTGATATATATGTATATATTGTTATAGGTTCGTGAATCAACCAGTGGCCAAGTCTTACTTCTCGACGAAGTAAAAATCTGTGAAAGTGAGTTATAGTCCCACTTTTAAAATCTAATATTTTTGGGATGAGAATACATGCAGGTTTTATAAATGATTTACAAAATAGACACAAGTACGTGAAACTACATTCTATGGTTGAATTATCGAAATCGAATATGCCCCTTTTTATTAAGTCTGGTAATCTAAGAATTAGGGAACAGACACCCTAATTGACGCGAATCCTAAAGATAGATCTATTGGGCCTAACAAACCCCATCCAAAGTACCGGATGCTTTAGTACTTCGAAATTTATATCATATCCGAAGGGTGTCCCGGAATGATGGGGATATTCTTATATATGCATCTTGTTATTGTCGGTTACCAGGTGTTCACCATATGAATGAATTTTATCTCTATGTATGGGATGTGTATTGAAATATGAAATCTTGTGGTCTATTGTTACGATTTGATATATATAGGTTAAACCTATAACTCACCAACATTTTTGTTGACGTTTTAAGCATGTTTATTCTCAGGTGATTATTAAGAGCTTCCGCTGTCGCATACTTAAATAAGGACAAGATTTGGAGTCCATGCTTGTATGATATTGTGTAAAAACTGCATTCAAGAAACTTATTTTGTTGTAACATATTTGTATTGTAAACCATTATGTAATGGTCGTGTGTAAACAGGATATTTTAGATTATCATTATTTGATAATCTACGTAAAGCTTTTTAAACCTTTATTGATGAAATAAAGGTTATGGTTTGTTTAAAAATGAATGCAGTCTTTGAAAAACATCTCATATAGAGGTCAAAACCTCGCAACGAAATCAATTAATATGGAACGTTTTTAATCAATAAGAACGGGACATTTCACCTATAGGTGTCCTATATGCAGTTTGGAAGGCTCATAATGCATCATCTAACTTTCGAGACAAGAGTTTTGGGTTATTTTCAACGGTTCGTTCGAGAATCCTTTTTAATCCTCGATTAGTGTTTTCAACTTGACCACTTATTTGAGGGTGGTAAGCTGTGAAAAAATGGTGGTTAACCCCATATATTTTTAGAACTTTCTCGAATAGTTGATTAGTGAAATGGGTTCCACGGTCACTAATTAAAGCTTTAGGAAAACTAAATCGACAAAATAGTTTTTTTAGAAAATCAACCACTACTCATGAGTCATTAGTAGGAAGAGCTTTTGCTTCAGCCCATTTAGAAACGTAGTCAACAGCTACGAGAATATATTGATTTCTTTCGGAGGAGGGAAATGGTCCCATGAAATCAATACCTCACACATCAAATATTTCGCATACTTGAATATTTTAATGGGGCATTTCATCACGTTTAGAGATGTTTCCTCCTCTTTGACATGCATCACAAGATTGGAGTAATTTATGTGCATCTTGAAATATGGTAGGCCAATAAAATCCTGCATCTAAAACTTTGCGAGCAGTGTAATTAGGACCAAAGTGTCCTCCTGGTGCACTACTATGGCATTGTAATAGGATTTCATTTGCTTCTTTACCATGAACGCAACGACGAATAATTTGATCGGGACCTACTTTAAACAAGTAAGGATTTTCCCAAACATAATGTTTTAAATCGGCAAAGAATTTCTTTCTTTGTTGATAAATTAAATATTTTCTTAGTTCTTTAGCAGCTAAATAGTTTGCAAAGTTAGCAAACCAGGGATATGACTCATCTGAGATCATCATAAGACATTCGTCCGGGAATGTATCTTGAATTTCATCTAAGTTGTCTAGATCAGGATTTTCTAAATGTTAAAGATGATCTGCTGCGAAATTCTCAGCTCCTTTCTTATCAATAATTTGCATTTTGAATTCTTGTAGGAGTAGAACCCATCGCAAGAGTCAAGCTTTAGAGTCGGGTTTATTAAGTAAATATTTAAGCGCAGAGTGAACGGTGTAAACTGTTACTTTATTCATAATTAAATTTGGTCGAAATTTATCAAGAGCGAACACTATAGCAAGTAGTTCTTTTTCGGTAGTTGTATAATTTAATTGTGCACCTGCTAGTATTTTACTAGCATAGTAGATTGGGTGAAAATGTTTTTCTTTTCGTTGCCATAAGACAGCTCCTATTGCATAATCACTAGCGTCACACATGAGTTCAAAGGGTTTAGACCAATCGGGTGATATAATAATAGGTGCGTTAGTGAGTTTTTCTTTTAAAATAGAGAAAGCCTTTTTACAATATTCATTAAATTCAAAAGGGGCGTCTTTTTCTAAGAGTTTAGTCAATGGTCGAGCAATTTTGGAGAAATCTTGAATAAAGCGTCTATAAAATCCAGCATGTCCTAGGAAACTTCTAATTGATTTAACATTAGTGGGTTCGGGAAGGTTGAGAATTACATTCATTTTTGCTTTATCAACTTCAATTCCCTTATTAGAAATTTTATGGCTAAGGACAATGCCTTCTCTTACCATAAATTGGCATTTTTCCCAATTAAGAACAAGATTCGTCTTTTCACAACGAGCAAGCATTTTATCAAGATTAGAAAGACGAGTCAAAAGATTTTCTAAAGACGGAGATATCATCCATATAGACTTCCATAAAATCTTCCACCATGTCGTGAAAGATAGCTGTCATACATCTTTGGAAAGTGCCAGAGGCATTACATAACCCAAAAGGCATTCTTCGATAAGCAAAAGTACCAAAAGGACAAGTGAAAGTAGTTTTCTCTTGATCCTTAGGGTCAATTGGAATTTGAAAGTATTCAGAGAAACCATCCAAGAAACAGTAGTATTCTTTTTCGGCTAATCTTTCAATCATTTGATCAATAAACGGAAGTGGAAATTGATCTTTTCGGGTAGCTTCGTTTAGTTTACGGTAATATATGCAAACTCGCCAACCGGTAATGGTTCGAGTTGGAATTAATTCATTATTTTCATTTAGGACAACAGTGGTTCCTCCCTTTTTAGGGACATACTGTACTAGACTAACCCATTGGCTATCGGATATAGGATAAATCATTCATGCGTCTAATAGTTTTAAAACTTCCTTTTTTACTACTTCGGCCATATTGGGATTTAAACATCTTTGTCTTTGAATTATAGGCTTCGAGTTTTCTTCTAACAGAATTTTATGAGTACAGAAGGTGGGGTCAATCCCCGGAATATCAGAGGTTTTCCAAGCGAAAGCCTTTTGATGTTTTTTAAAGACTTCTAAAACCGGTTGTAACGGTCCGCCATTGGATCCGTGGTTGGATTCGTGGTTGGACCACACTGATATTGCTTAAAACGAACATATATTTAGTCGCAATATCGTTCCAATATGTAAAGAATTTAATGGTAATTTCCTTATTTTTAGTTGTAATCATTTAAATAAATAAGTGCGAAGACGAAAGATGAAGATCGCTCTAAAATGAAGATTTAAAGACGAAAACGAAGATTTGAAAGACCAAAAAGTCCAAAATGTTCAAACGTACAAGTTACACTCCAAGTGGTTTAATTTATCGATGAATAACGGCTAAAAATTGACAAGAGTACAAGCCGCGGAACGCAAAGTACAAGATATCTAAGCATACGAAAAGGCGTTCCGAAACCGAGACATGAACCAACTATCAACGTACGACTCAACGGAGCAAAAATTACAAGTCAACTATGCACAAGAATATAATATAATATATAAATAATTCATTATAATAATAATAATATAATAATAATAATATATAATAATATCTCAATTGAGAATTAGCAACGTGCAGAATGAATAAGTTGATTTTATCAACTTCACCTAACTCCTAAATAGTGACTCTAATGTGCCTATAAATACATTCACAGATCAAAGAACAAAGGCATCAGTTTTCATTTTCAAATTTCATATTCCTTTTCATTTAATATTTTAGTTTTAATAGTAGTAGTAAGTGGTGTAATTCAAGTTTATGGGTATTGTAGTACTGCTTTTCTACCATTCCAACCTGCTGTAAGTCTCCACGTCCCAACTTTATTTTCAAGTATCGTTATTATCGTTATTATTATTATTATTATTATTATTATTATTGTTGTTATTTTTATTATTATCGTCGTTATTATCGTCATTTATTATTTATTATTGTTATCGTTTATTATTATTATTATTGTTATCATGTCCACTTTATATAATTTATATTTTCATATCGTTGTAATGTCCAACTAAATACCCATAGTGGTGACTAAAATGTAGAACCTCTGGACGAATGGATTGAATCATATTATAATATTATGATGTAACTTTGACTATTTAATATTAAGTTTAATCACTGACCCATTGTTATATAATTTAATATTTTCACCCCTATCACATAATTTATTAAATTGATAAGCGAAAGTTAATTAAATTTACATAAATTGTGCTTCAACACCTCAGTGATCTAGACGAACATATGGACAAATTATTGACAACAATTTAGAAGTGTGATTCGGTGGTTTGGGTAATATTATAGTTTATATGATCGTGTAATTATAAAAAGGGAAGACAGTTATAATTTTGGTATTAGCGAAAGTTAAAACCGGATTAAATCTCAATTTGAATAGTCGGGGTATAATTTAATTCGCTAAAACGAGATCTAAGGAAAGTTAGATTTAATTTTAGTTAATTAAATCTTTATAAATCGAAAGATAAAATATAAGGATATATATTAAAACATCGTAATCGGACTTAAAAACAATCAATAATCCAGAGGGGACATATTTTAGTAGCCACTACTTTACTTTAAATCTCATCAATTTCACTTTTTACTACGTAGATAAATTCTGTTTACTTTTTACCGTATTACTTTTTACCACATAGTAAATTTTAATTACTTTTTACTATTTTACTATATTGCCATGAAAAACCTTATTTTTCTATTTTGTCAAATTAGTATAAATTTATTTTTACTTTCGTTAATTTAGTTATTTCGTTTTAGTTAAATTTAAATTTCGTTCAATTAAGTAGTAAAGCATAATCCAAAATCACCCTTTTAAATAGTTTAACTTTTAGCAATTAAAAATCTTGAAAACTCCATTTTCCTGTGGAACGAACCGGATTTACCAAATAAAATATTACTATACGAATGGGACTAGTTGCCTATATGTATGAAATCAATCCGAAATCATAAAAACGCCATATAATCACAACCAATTCGTGTAATAAAATAAATTCAAATCCGTTCAAAATAAAAGGACACGATCACCCACATCAACTTTTTGGCGCCACTGCCGGGGAAAGTTGGCAGTTAAATAAATGGATAATTTTTCTGATTCGTAGTAGTAGTTGGATTTGTACGTGGACTGGGTTATTGGAGCCAAACAGTACCCAATTATATTGGGACCAAACGAATCCTGCCCTTCTGCTGCATCTTTTGGCTATTCGAAACGTGGGCAAAATCAGAAGAAAAATCTAATTGTTTAAAGGTTTTTATCATTGTTTTTATGTTATTCGATCCTCTCGTGGAAATTCATTTCCAAGAAAGTTCAATGTTTATACACTTAGTGAATAAATCCTTCAAGACTACATACAATTTAGTAATTGTATGACCCGTTCAGGAAATCCTAAACTCGTTGCACTTAATCCAGAATCTGAAAGAGGCTTGATCAAAAGATTAAAACAGGAAAAACAAAAAAAAATTAGGTAGTACTAGTAAACCGAAAACACCGAAAAATATCAAAAAACAAGTTGGAAACAC